>NC_135774.1:5162771-5339976 GCF_028453695.1 Augochlora pura | reverse complement strand
TGCAAGGAGTTAACACTATCCCCTCCGGCAACATTGCAGTGCTGTAATGCGCATGATACTGTCCGATATGACGTGGTGTTCTGTTGTTGTTTTGTTTAAATATTAATGAGTTACACACGTCAGCAAGATTGTTGTTTTTATAAGTACTTGTGCCCTTTCATCACGGTAGACGAAAGAGAAGTTACCGTCATTCACGATGAATAAATTGGAAAATTTGATGAGTACGATGGAAAAACTAATTACACAATTTAAAAAACCTGAAAGTGAAATGAACTATAACAAATACATGAAGGGAGTGGATCAGGCAGACCAATTTCTGAATTACTACTCTATACACAGAAAAACTATAAAATCGTTATAATAAGGTTTTCATATACCTCTTTAATTGCGCATTATTTAATGCATTAAGAACATGTCAACATCTCAATACAGAACACCAGAATCTCCGATTTCATGATTTTTTATTGAAAGTGTCTGAATCGTGGATAAAATATCATGTACCAGCTCCTGACAAAACTCGAAGGTCGCTACTACATCGTGTGCGTCCCATCATGATACGATCGACAAACTTTTACATCTTGGGTAGTTACAGGATAAACATCCGGGATATTGGATCCGGGATATGGGAATGTAAGACTGTAAGAATGCAGGAATGCAGGAATGCAGGAATGCAGGAATGCAGGAATGCAGGAATGCGGGATTGCGGGAATGCAGGAATGCAGGGATGCAGGAATGCAGGAATGTTGGAATGTGGAATGTAGGAATGTAGGAATGTAGGAATGTAGGAATGTGGAATGTAGGAATGTAAGAATGTAGGAATGTAAGAATGTAGGAATGTAAGAATGTAGGAATGTAAGAATGTAGGAGTGTAGGAATGTAGGAGTGTAGGAATGTATTATTGTAGGAATGTAGGAATTAGCAATATAGGAATTTAGGAATTAGGAATGTAGGAATGTAGGAATGTGGGAATGTAGGAATGTAGGAAAATGAGAATGTGGAATGTGGAATGGAGAAATGGAGGAAAATGGGAATGTGGAATGTAGGAATGTAGGAATGTAGGAATTAGGAATATAGGAATTTAGGAATTCGGAATGTAGGAATGTAGGAATGTAGGAAAATGAGAATGTGGAATGCAGGAATGTAGGAATGTAGGAATATAGGAATGTAGAATGTGAGAATGTGGGAATATTGGAATGTAGAATGTGGGAATGTAGGAATGTGGAATGTGGGAATGTGGGAATTTGGGAATGTACATTCCACAGGTTGTATAGATGTCTGATAAGGTTTTCATTTTTCTTGACAATGTTGCAGGCAAGCAAAAAATCTGAGAAAAATTGAGTATACGAGCCGTGATAGTAGCTAGTCAGGGAATTAATGTAAAAGTTTTACCGATTTTAGTTTTCGAGAATTTTCCGATTTTTTGGGGGTTTTTCATTTTTGATAATCACAGCTTGCAACTGAAAAATCTGAAAAAATTCTATAACATGCAGCTTGATGTCCAAAATAAGCCATATTTTTTTCAAAATTTTAGAAAGCCGCTGAAGGTGGAAAAATGACGGAAAACCGCGAAATCTAATTTATCCTGTAACTACCCTCACGGACAAGTTACAGGGTTAAAATTTTGCACAGATGAGTTTGTATTGGTCAACTATCGATCGGTGTATGACTCATTGAAAAACCTCTAAAGGCAGTTTTGACCATCTTAATCGGCTATTCCCTTTATAAGAGACGTGTGGATGGAAAATTGTTAAACTCCCTTTGTTATACAAATACTAGGGGGACCGGACGCAATGTAGTTTCTGCGCATGTCGATATTTGTTACTCATTTGTTAGGTTATTATGTATTTATGACTTGTGTTCTCGTAAATAGTAACATCTTAAATCTTTTTCACAATTTACGGTGAAATAGCCAGCCAAATATCAGAAAAGTTACATATCCGGAATTGGATAGTTTTTGAGTTTCGCAGGGTAGTAACGCAACAGTTGCTACCAAAAACATTTGTGATGTTTATCCAAACGCATTAAACGTTCGAAAATGCCAAAGACGGTTTTCTAAGTTTAAATCCGGTAATTTCGATCTTTTCAACTCGTATCGATTAGGGAGACCAACAACTTTAGATAATGACACGTTATGGGCGGAGGTGGAGGCAAATCCATGTCAAACAATTGAGGAACTATCAAACACTCTTAAATAACCTTGGTCAACCATCCAAGAACAATGAAACCAGATTAGTAAAGAAAACAGAGCAGGTGTTTGGGTCCCGCATAATTTGTCAGAAGAAAACAAAGCTAACGGATCCAGCACATGCAACTTATTGCTTCAGCGACACCATACAGAAGCGTTTTTTGATCGTTTGATCACTGGAAATGAGAAATAGGTCCTATATGATAACCCAAAACGCTAAAGGCAGTGGCTCTCTCCAAATGAATCGCCACGAAGTACAGCTAAGACAGGTTTACACCCCAAAAAGGCGCTTTTATGTGTATGGTGAAGTATTCACGGGGTTTTTCATTTCGAAATGCTGAAACCTGGATAAACTGTAAATGCAGATTTTTACTGTGAACAGTTAGATCGAGTAAATCAATCCGTAATTGAAAAATATCCAGCGATCGTCAACAGAAAAGGTGTTATTCTGCAACACGATAATGCAAGACCGCACTGTGCAAGACGGACCTTGCAAAAAATTAATGAATTGGGATGGGAGATTGTATTGCCTCACCCACCGTACTCACTCGATATTGCGATATCGGATTTTCATTTATTCCGATCGCTATCCACATTTTCGAAAGGGCAAAAAATTTGAAAATTCGGATGATGTCCAAAATGCAATCTCCAGATATTTTGATGAAAAACCAATTGATTTTTATCGATCCGACATTGAAAATTTTACACTACATGTCAAGAGGTTGTTGATAACGACGATGATTACATTATTGATTAAAAATAAAATGTTGCTAAAAATTTATGTGTTTGAATTTAATGTAGAAAAACGACATTACTTTCCGGCCCCCCCTAATTTATTAACCTCGCCGAAGAAATATAATTCCAGAAAATTTTACATATTTGCAATTATGCAATTTTACGAACATAAATCATGGTTTTGTATATTTAAAAAAACTACCACGAACTTTCGGCTAATTTCCCTTTTTCATTTCCTGTAGATGACAGACCTGAATAGATGGATAGTTAATGAATAGTTAGATAGTCTGCCTACTTCTTCAATGCCTTTAATGTATGCGACAAGGAGCGATCGATTGTGTGACAAGTACAGAAAAAATGAATCGTGGCGCCATCTATTGTGTAATTCATGAACTAACGTGCTTATCATGTATAAGACAAGGACAGTTAGTTGAATCATCTACCTCTCTCCGTTTTACAAATTACAAGCATTAGGAAGTCAGTTTCACTTGCCAAATATTAAATATGCAAAAGGTCGAAGCAATATCGTAACGAGAAGTTAGCCGAAATGTCACTCTACATTCAAGATGCGCTCAGATGCACAACTTATGACTGTAAAACGCAAAATTAAAAACTCCTGAAGACAACGTAAAATTATTTGAAATTGCCTCTCAACGATTATCCAAAAAAAAAGTTAAATAAACACCTAACAACCCAACTCTACATTTTTCAATCACAGATGTGCATAAATTGTTACTACTGCGTGTGAGATATTAATAAATTTGGGAAACGTTGTGTCGTCATAACCATATGGTAATTATGCAAACGATTTCAACAAAATTGTAACGAGAGATGAACCAAGGATTCACTTCATATTCTTTTGATGTAAAAAAGCATAAATTATGGCTGCAAAGATAATGAAGCAATTATTTTCGGGAAGTGTAGGTTATATCGGAACACCGTTTCCAAAATTTACTAATATCTCACTTAATAATAATAATTTATGGATATTTGTGATTAAAGAATGTAGGGTAGACTTTCAAAGACTTTCACGGCATGTTTTGGGTTACGATTTGTTTTTCGTTAGGTGTTTATTTATCGTTTTTTTTTTTGGATAACCGTTGCGACGCAATTTCAAATAATTTTACATCTTATAAACACAAGTTATACATCTGTGGGTACCTTGAATTTAGTATGAAGTCCTGGCTAACTTCTCGTTACAGTTTTGTTGAGATCTGTTGCGTAATTAATAAGTTATTAACGAATCTTGGCAAGTGAAACTGTTTTTCTAATGCTTGTAATGTGTAAGATGAAGAGATGACGCGCTACCTGTCTTTGACTGACACATTACGAACATAAAGAAGACTTGTACAACTTTCCAAAAATCGTTAATATCTTATTTATTATTAATGAAGTATATGTTTAATGTATTATTGGAATGTTGCTAGAGGTACATTCTACTTCCTTTGATTATAAATAATCACAAAAGATGTCTGCAATGTCAGCAAATTAATTATTTCTAGAATGATGTTTAATATTTCGAGGTTATTTCGGAAGACATTTTGCAAAAATTGATTAACAACTTCTTTAATGTGTCATAAATTCTGGTGAAAAACTATATGTGAAAGTAGCTGATAGCCTGTTCTTCATTTTGCAATTACAAATGTTGATATATTATTCCAGACTATTGAGTTATTAACAAGAGAGAGGCTCGTCGTCTGTCTTCTTCTCCGTCCGTGAAATGCATAAGTTTATCTTTGTCGAATACCTCTATGCATATCATGTGTCCCTACTACTTACCAGGGTATTCAAAGTTGGTCAAAAAGTTGGTGGCACGGTCGTCGTATCTAGTCTCCTTTTGGCACATTGTCACTGTCCTTACCTTACACATGGTAGATATAGGGAAGATTAGTTCACGGACCCGCCACCATAGATGGCGTCACCGTTCGCTTTTTCTATCCTTGTGGCGCAATCGGTTGCTCTTTGTTTTACACATTGCGAGCACCAGCAGTTCGTATAAAATTATATAATTTATAGTAATTTTCACGAATAATTAATGAATTTCTAGAGTTGTTACTAATACAATGGATCTATGCATTGCTCCACTATAATTGCTAATCAAATATGACTTGAAATAAGATAGTTAGAATTAAATATTTGATGTTGTCTTGTTTTAGAATAACATTTATCCTGTTTTTTTCGAAAGCGTTTACACGGGTGGTCTGACGAGAATCGCTTCTACACTTTTCTCTGTGCCATCCTTCGAGCAACGGCAATAAAACGACTAGTAGAAACAATTGCTTTACTGTCCATAAAAACAATTAATCTTCTTCATTCACAGTACAAATGAAATATACGGGATATTCGCTTCTTGCTAACGTGCCTTTTTCTCATGAGTTGTCGGTAAGATTTTATATCTCGTCTATGAAAATATTCGCATTGGTTGCACGAGAATACAAAGTAAAACTATTTATTAAATTCTCAAGTACGAATTCATTTGCAATATATATTTAAAACCATATGCTATTGAGAATTTACAAGAAATGATATAATCTTCTGCCTTATCAACCATCGATGATTTCTTGACTTCGATTTGAAACAGTTAGTTTGTCTAGAAATCCTCTAAGATAAATTGCAAGATACTGTAAGTATCATTGATTCGATTTAAAAATGAAAAACAATGATTATACATGATATGTATAATTTATACGCTTTATTGATTAATTACAAATATAATTACAAATGTAATTACAAAATAATACCCTATCTCACAGCTATTTTAATAAAGACTCAACCTTGGTACAATGGAGATCTAGGAAGAGAATGTACGTATAACAATAACTCTATCCTTGTACATTTCGTACCATGTTTAAAAATGCAAAGCAATCTATACAAATAGATGGAATATGTGAAAATATGTGGAAAACGAAAGCCGAACGGTAGTAACATCTGTAGGGAAAAGTTGTTCGTTTCCTTGACAATTTATTTCAAGGCAGTCAAAACCGGTGACGAGAACCATTTTCTATACAGTTACCTCGAACGCGCGATAACAAATCAAATTGCAAGAATTAATTTCAGTCTCTTGAATGAACATTGTGGAGGGCACATAACTTGTATAAATTTTAGCCTCGGTGAGTTTCTTAACTTTTTAATGTAGGAGGAAGGCTCTTTTCTGCAGGAAAAATAAAATCGTCCTTCAAAAAGCCCTCGGGGAAAATTATTGAAACAGAAGCTCTTATCTCGGCGGCGTCGTCGCTACAAATCTCGTCGACGAATACGATAGGAAAATACAGATTGTTTCAGTGCAGCGACGGCGGCCGTAGTAAAACCCGTAAGAAGTGATTGCGAGCAGAAGCGAGGGACCGCTATCAGCCAAACAGAACGGATAATTCCAAGTAGGAATGAAATCCTTCGGCCAGTGAGACGCTTTTTTTCTATCTTTTTCGTGCCGTTACGCCGTAACCGCGCAGCACTCGGATACTCAGGCCAAACTGCAATTTCCTTGGACGTGGACGGTGGATCTCATACATTCAAATTCGCAGAACCATATCCCAACTCGGATACGATCGTTGAACAATCGCTTCGGCTGGAAAAAATGGTCGCGAAGCATCGGTTGAATTCTCTCTTGGATCTGCTGGAAATCAGAAATTCGTAGCGAGTCAAATTATCGTCTTGTCCTTCGGAAACTAAACGAAAAAAATGCAAAATTTTATCGAATTCAAAAGTAGCTCTCAAGAATTTTGATGTAACGAGTCGAGTCGAGCAAAGGCATTGATGCGCATCGAGACACGTCATGCCGTGAATGTCTACTTTCCAAAAACGAAAATGAAACTCGACAGGGATTAAAGATGCAGCAGAACTATCCGACAAAGATAAACAGGATTGATTTAAATCTGCTCGATATAACGTCGGGTTTTCGCAGGATGTTTTCCAGCTTGCGTCCGTATTGCGAATCCGAGAATCCGCGGAAACCTTATTGCAAACGTGACTAATGTACGCGCATAAGGGACGTCCATTTTCTGCAACAGATCGATAAGTCGTTTGACTCGACTGAATCCACGCTGGCGGCTGACAAATGTATCTTAGCCGCGGCGAATGTAAAACAGGTGAACTGAGAAACAAACCTGGTCTGTTCGTTGTAATGAAAAGCCATTTCGCAATCAGAACGCAAGGGTATAAAGCTGTAAACGGCGTCGCTACTGCCTTACGTACGGAACACAAATTGTTTCAAAGAAGGGGTGCCACGCAATTGTTACGATATAAAATCATTGCATTATAACGAGGTAGACGGCAGAATAACTAGAAACCAGCCTCGAGGGTAGCTAGCTGTTGTCGCATCAGCGGAGTTGTGGACATTTCCTCGACGCTGTAGATCGTAAAGATATAGGTTTTAGGGTCCTGAGGCGACCGGGGGTCACAGGACATCGGAGACGTCCGTAGACATCCTCCTGGAAACCACTGTACACCAGCGCGGTGCTGAGAAAAAATCCGAAAATGGTTAGGGAATATGAACAACGTTGTTGCACGACCGGCGATACACGCTCACTGCTCTCAGGGGCGCAGTTTGACCTTCCTTCTGATCCTTAGAAAAGATACCTTGGACCAGTATCCACCGAAGATTCATGTATATTGCAGCCGACGTTCTTGAAATCGAAAGGAATCCAGTGAAAATTCTATTTACTCGAGATATTCTTTTTCAATACTGTGGCTTAGCACTTATCATTAATTTGATTTAATAGGGCTCGTCGAGTACCTACTTTCGTAACAAATAAAGACATTTAATGAACATGGTCTCAATAATCGCAATGATAACAGGGGGACATACCTATGAAGTAACTTCTCTATCGATAAGCGTTGTTATTCCACGTTAACATCGACGGCAACACGATATGCAAAGAATAAAGATAAAATTAGAAGTCAATTAGGTGTGATGATCCTTTGTTGTATTTGTAACAAATAAATACCATAGTAACTGCAGATATTGTAGCTTTGAGGAAAGGATTTTTTTCACTGCGTGACTATACTTAGATACCGCAGAATATTACCATCATTTGTGGTATGTATATTCAACGTTCAAATGTACATGGCCCTCCACCTCCTTTATGCTTTCCTCAAACTCTCTTTGTGCCGAGCCAGCGCTTGGGAAATCCAGAAAGATTCGAACTTCATGACTTACAGTCCATTACGGTCATTATCCGAGGATATTAGGAGGGAACAGTAAATTTGCGAAGCGATCAGCTCACGCGAACGGCTAACTTCCGTCTCATGGTCGGAGTTCTCATAAATTTTCGAAACACTCTTCGTACCGTTGCGGCTGGAAATACGCGACTGTTGGTACTGGCGCGTACGAGTCCAACGTATACACTCCTCGAAGCTGCGGAAAAGTTTCCCAACTTCCTCCGGCGAGTGGATCAAGGCCACTTTTCTTTTCGCTAGAATCTTTTTATTTTCTTAATGCAACTCTGGAAACGAGGAACTCGTGTTCAGTTCCTCCAATAACAATGCACTTACGATTCGATTATCTTTGTACAATAAATTCTTTCGTATAAGATAGAAATACATCGTGATCAAAGTCGTTACGATGTTACGTCACATTTTCACATTTGTCACAACTCTAATAAAAATATTACAGAGATCTCGCGATTAAATATCAACTACAAATTCAATGTAACTCTGCACGATAATAAGAATATAGAAAATTCGACGCGATTAATTCCATCCGCTGCCTTTATCATCAAGATTAGACAAACCGATACCGTCCGACTCATTGCGTATCCACTTAAACCATACAGACGATGAACACGCGCAGCGGCTAGATACTCCTCGCTACCTATCCGTGAATCGTAAAACCTTATTACGAGCAGAGTGCGGCCTGTGCTAAACCCGCGGAGCTTTATTACATGCTGCTCGATCGTGTCGAGGTCGGAAGATGAAATGGACACGGAGGCGAGGTCGGTTAATGACATTCCAGAAGCACGCGGCCCCGCGCTCGAGACTTTTCGCTGCACGGGCTGTGTGCGTCTGCACGTTGGAATCGAGTTTTACTTTCATTCGGTGAAAGTGCCGTCCCCGCCCACCCCCTCGCCGCCGTTGGCTTATCGGACCGAACACCGTTTTTCTTATTCTTATTCGCCCTCCCGCTCCGTCTCCACCTCCGTCGTAGCCAAGGCGACGTCATTTCCACGGGGTATTTTGTTCCGTTGGAACTCCTGTCTCGACGGGTCGAGTGTCGTCTCTTTTCTTTTTCTTTATTGGTTCGTGCCGAAACAGACTCTCTTTCCTTCAATTGATTCATTGTGTAACAGACCTGTCGCACGTAGGTTCAATTATGGACACCATGAAACAAAAAAAGAACAATTAGCTCATCAACTAATTGATTCTTTTGCTAAATATTTGATTGAAAATAAAGGAAAACATATTCACATAGCGCTATATCCGATACAACGGATTCTCTAATTTTCAAACAGAATATCCTGAAACGCGACGCTCAAACAAGCGAATTTTATACCTTTCGCTATTTACACACAAAGGCATTTTATTCGTGGTTACAAGGACGCAGCGGCTCCCCGAACGTTCTCCAAGCCTACCCATCGGAATGAAATGAAACTAAAACCCCGGAGAAGTCTTAATCGAAGCACCCCGACCACTATAAAATCACGATCGAACCTCAGAGTCGGCGTGTTCCAATCTCGGTGGCTCCGAAACAGGATCTCGCTACTGCTCGACAAAAACTTGTTCGCTTAATTGGGTCTAATATTCTGGAGCATAGAATACGGAATGCAAACATCATTGTACGATGCTAGCGGGAAACTGTGGAATTGAGAAAATTGTTCCCGCAAAATTAGAACGGGTGCACAAGATTAAAAATCAATTTCGTTTGAGAGGCGTGAAAAGAATGCGCCCGTTTTTAAATTGATAATGGAAAAAATTCACGTTGATCGTTAGGTGTGCCACTATCGACCGCTGGAGTACTAAACTTCCATTAAAAATTGTTGTTCGCATCTTCTCGGTACTTTGTAAGATAATTGGTTTTTAAAAAATTAAAATACAAGTCGAAACGCACATTGAGTCAATGTCGAACATGGTAACCACAGATGCTGTATACCTTAGCTGTAGCTCGAACGTCGGTGATGTTCGCGACGAGCCGTTGAATTTATTTGGTCGTAGGCTAGTTAACTCTTGGCGGAACCCCTTCCAGCAAGGCGCACCGCGCTGTAATCCTAAAGTCGTCGACATACGAGTGACTACTTACGAGAGGCGTGCATATTTTCCTTTCGTTCCACCCGTTAACTTCTCTTTTCTCTCTTTTCACTCGTCCTTCTTTTCTTTTAATTTTTGTTCGCCGCGATTACTCACAGGCGGCAGCGCGACAAGGCGCCAAAGATATAATATATGGTGTGTCGGTGGTCGTGGCTCTCTCTCTGTCTCTCTGGTCGGTTCGCGTCTCGTTTCCTGCGGAGTCGCTCCGCGTAGGATTACAGTGGAGTATTTTTCGATTCCGTGTTCCGCCCGATCAAAAATAAGGGAAATCAGGCCACTTGTGCGTTCACCCCGTTGCCGCACAGGCAATCTATTAATTGTGCGGCTGGAAAACGATGCGGCATGGGATGCGCTCGATGATGGACTGTCCTCCGACCGTAAAACGCTGAACCGTGTACAGAATGATGCATAACCGGCGACGATTCCTTAAGGTCTATTCACGGAAAGAGAGCGATAAACCTCGACTGTGTAATATTTTTGTCCGCGTTACAGCGACATTGGTGGACTCATCTGGCAATCGCGGTTCTATCAAACTTTAACGCTAAACGTAGCATCGTCGATCGAGGGAATGCTTTCACGTTCCTTGTTCCGCTACTATTCAGATTACAGCTATGCTTTTGTTGAAGATGATTCAGTGAAGAAAATCTTGGCCCTACGAATTCTTCTGAACAGATCAGCATCCGTGCAAGAGACAAAACAGCACCATCCCGTGATAGCCAATCTCGCCGAGCACTACATCCGACAAGCATTAGCTGTCAGAAAAATGACAGTCTCGGCGCCTCGAGACACCTGCGTACCAGCGAACGATTAACCGCCGGCAAAAAGGCCGATATAGTGGGACGATAGTGGGCCGGTGATTGTCGACGCGTCTCCCGGCTCGCGAGGCAAAGGTGCAAACTCGGCGAACGATACCTGTGGCCACCGGGCAAGCAAGGATAAATCGAACCGTGGCGGTAAAAGGGTGGCGGCGCGTTGCCGAGTTGTGAAGCGGGGAAAGAAGGGGGTAAAGCGGACACGGAGAGGGAGGTGAGGCTAGCCGTCGTCGCAGCAGCATCAGTTGCCGGCACCGCGCGATACTCTGCGCTTTAGAGATCTGCCAGTCCCGGTCCGGTCCGGTTTCTTCGGACGTTCGCTCCGCAGTGCTCGGTCATCGCGAATCTATCTCGCGATTCCACCTGTGACACCACCAACCTAGCGGCGATCTCGCTTCTCGCGTAGCAGGCGTTTTCCGTCAAAATTATTTCCACCGGACAGTCAAGTCTTTATGCTATTTTCTTGTTTGGACAAAGCGTTCGCGTTGCGAACATTTTGGTAATTATTCCCATGACGACGCCGTCTCCAACCTTGATATAGTTTTTAACGTGCCGCCAAGGTCCTCGCGATTCCCCTGCAACACATAGAACCAAACAAAATTAGAAATAATCGAAGCTGTAATTGAAAAACACGACCAATATGTCGACGAAAAGGAAACTTCATTACATACTTTTACAAAATTTGTTATTCTTAGCATAATGTGAAAAATATATGAATAATGCCCTATGTTAATAATATCCTAATACTTTTGGAAGGGAGTGTACGTGCTAAGAGATTTATGTTTTCGGCTTTCGAACAATTCTTTGCTAAGAGCGGGTAGATATTAATGTCCGCGATAAATTAACAATTGCTCGAATGGTTAGTGATCCTCGTTTATTGTTTCTGAAACTGTGTACTGGGGAACATTAATGGCCTACGGAACACCAGCGTACTGTAAATCATTGTCGGCAGGCTAGCGGAAAACCGTTGTTTTCTCTTGGTAGCAATGACATATTTTATTGCCTGCGTTTGTGGCGACGGAACGTTTTCAAAAAAGCGATATTAGAATTCAATTTCATTATATATTTCACTGTCTCGTCAAATTAATCTTGTTTGTTCACGTTCTAAAATATACATACTTATTCAACAGACATGCATACTAATCAGTATATTACATCATGTGGATCATGATAAAAAAACAATTGTCGCAAAAGCTGTGAGGAAAACAGTTTTTGTCCCAAATGAATCAGATGAATCAGGACATTTCAAACTATTCCGCTTTTTAAAATCTAGCCAATCTTATGGGACATTCACATTTTATTAACTGAACCACAAATTGTTGTATGCGGACAGATTTAATTAAAGGAAAAGCAAGTTTCATTAAATGAAAACTTCTTCGAGTAACGCTCACTACTCTAGAACCACGCTTAATTAAACCGAATCTACTGAGGATTATCACACCCCTTATGCGAGTAATTAAGAATTAACCCTAAAAAGATTAAGGGAAGAGGCTTCCCGAGCCCGCCATTTAAAATATGTAAAAAATATGTTATTATCCGCGCATTTATTTATTACCGCTTTCAACTCAAAGATCGGCAAAAAGATTTCTTCTTTATCTTTTCATCCACCGCTTACAAAGTTTCTACTCTCCGCCTGCTGCGAACTTTTTAATAGATTCTATTTCAAACACGAGCCGTACAAGTTTCAAGTATTTTAACACTTTTGTGGGGGGGGGGGGGGGCGTCTCGATTCATTGCGTGCACAAGAAAACTATGCGCATTATTTTCAATGGCAATAATTGACCGCCGAGACCCTGTGCTTTGTCTAAAAGCAGACGGTACCTGTTTATTTCGATGCCCGGTTTGAAAACCTTACAATCCTCTCGCCAGATAAATCCGTCGACTGCTCGAGAATTTTATACTTCGAGAAGGGTAGTGGGGAGCGTGGCGTCTGATAGGATCGAGTGAAATTCCAAATAAACACGGCGAGAACGTACCGGAAGAAGCGTGTCGGTGCTTGGCGAACCGGAAGCGGGAAAATTGTCTCGTTAACGGACAGAAACGCGGGAAAGGAGTGCACGCTGCCCTCCGGAGGACCGGCAGCATGTCTCTAAGGAATTCGACGGGTCGTCGGTCGCGAGGGCCGCGGTCATCGACGAGAAGATCAACGCCGTCGGTCGCGGACGACACGGGCACGTAGTTTGCCCCAGGCTGATCCGAAACGCGCGCGTCATGTCGATATCTCGTGCGCGATCCTGGCCGCTGCTGGACTCGCGAGCAAAGCGGAACTGCGAGCCCAGAAATGGGGACAGCCTTCCGAAGAACGTGAGGAAGGAGAAGCGGATCGGCAACCAAGAGAAAAACTGTTCGCCACATCCAGGTAGCTCCCAGGTGCAAGCCAGGCAACTCCTAACCAGGCACTACTACCCAGAAGGCGGTTGGGGATGGGTAGTGACCGTCGTCAGCACCTTGGTGCACGTGCTAGGACCAGGGCTGCAACTGTCGATTCCGGCCACCCTCACTCTGCCAGCCACCCTCAAGTTTTATCACCATCCGCTGCACACCGCCGGTGAGTCTCGTTGCGTCTGCACGGGTTTAAGCATGCGTCGCTCGCAGTTGCAGCCGGATACGATTTCCGACTTGATGAAATTCAGATGCGAACAAGCTGCGGCGAATTATGCGAGGAGTTTTGGGTAGTTGCGTATATCTGACGGTGGCATTGTTCGTATTATCGCGGCGAGTGCTCTTATCGGGACTTGTAGAGCAGCCGCGTTCTCTAGGCGCTTGGTATTTTAGCGCGAAATGTCTCCGTTCTGTCTCCTCCTAAACAGTGTTCATTCCGCTGGATCAATTACTGCGGCAAGGCTACTGTTTTCCTCTGGGCCTTGTTTTCCGTAACTCTCGCGAAGGTCACCCGAAGGTCGACTTATTAAACGCTGTTGAATTCATGTTGTCATTACCTGCGTTGCCCTAATAAACAAAATAAGTAATTAACTAAACTGCGGATACTCGAGCGAATGCAAATTTTGTTAGGAAACTTGGTACAGTCGATGTACAAAGTATTCGTAATAGTAGTAGTGGTAGTAGTAGTACAGGAAGAAGCATTTAAAATAAAATATTGGAGTTCTACTTATAGCACTCGAAAATCAGCTTGGTTGAACTGCATTCCTTGCGACAGCTAGGTAACCCATAAATTGCATTTTACTGGAATATTTGGTTTCGCTTTGATGACAAATTACGGCAACAAACGTTTAATTAGAGGTTGGCTCTGACCTGTTTCACCGACGCGAAACGAGTAATGGTCAGAGATGAAAGGAATCGCGATTTCTTTGGACGAGTTCGCGCTCGATCTTAATAGTCTTACCTAAAATTTACGAGAAACAGATGGTTTTAGTTGGTTACGCAAGGAAATGCCGAAACTATGGCGGAGCTTCATCTACCTCTTTCCATCGTAGCTACTTTTTAATTAGAAAAGTCGAACGATCGGTACAGCTTCCCGAAGTTGTTTAGCAGACAGCTGCGGAATGTAGTAAATTTTCGTCTCCGATAACGTGGAAGATATTACTTCCGAACTTTAATAACGCTGAAAGATGAAACTCGATATCGCGAAACTTCGGTAGCATATCATCGACCACTCGAAAAGTACAATTAAAGATAATGAAACTCGGCGATTCGTTAAATGAAATTTTAACATCGGCATAAAACTCGACAGATGCGCATAAATTCGATGCTCTGACCGACTACTCGACGTACCGTAATGCCTCCTTTCTCACCCCATAACGACACTTGGCAATATTTCTTCATCGATTCGTCTTCCTTTAGTTCTTCCATCGTGCAACTCTTAAAGGCAACATATAAGAGTTGTTACGAGTTGAACTCGACAGTTATGAAAGGTATTTGTCACAAATCGCCGACCAACGCACTTCTATTTATCCGTTGATCAAATATTGGGGGAGAATCCAGTAAATCGTTCAGACTGCACATGTTCTGGCGCCTTTTATCCAACTTTCGTCTTCCCGTTCTTTCATTTGTCTTTCTACTTTGATCCCTCTGTGCGCTGCTATCGACTCGAGAAAAACTTATTGATTAAGGGAAAACTTTGGCCATGTTTTGCAAAGTGGTCAGACGAATATAGTACCTAGCAATTTTCTTAGAAATGTCAGAAATTACATTTACGAAATCTAGGTGGAAGACAGGTGGAAAAAGATGTCGCGTAGAGACGCGACAACCTTTCCTTTCGTCGTTCAAATATCGTGTACCTTACGAGCGAGATCCAGAGCAATCGATTCCCAGGATTATCAGTCTTCCGAGCCGTTGCGCGTCATCTTGACGCGTAATAGCTGCCAGCTGGTTCTTTTCCCAACGTACCACAAGGGTATCAGCCAACGTTGATCGAACGATTTAGCACTTCCTGTCCCCGATATTACGTCGATACTTAATCGCAGATGAGTTTCAATATATCCTGCGTCGAATGGATGAATGCCACTCAAGCATTGACGTTGCGAACGCTGAAACAATATGAGTACATGAGAAATATTTGTCGAATTTAAAGATACAAATATATAGTCTAGATCGCTTACATATCGTAAACGATAGAAATGTATAGTATATGCATAACGATACAAATGTATAATCATATTTATTCGACAATGGAAACGCGCGTTTACGAAACCATATATTCTGACGGCTGAAAAAATAACACCGCTGGAGGAACGGGCACAATGGCTCCGGGATTTAGGGTGCAAGGATCGCGGGAAAACCGCCTCCAACGCGAAAGAACTTTTCGCCAGAAATGAAAAAGTTAGGGTCATCGCGGCGATTCTACTTTCGAGCCTGACAAAATTACCGACGATCCCTGCTGGCATGCCGGTCCGACTATAATTACATAACGCCATAAAGACTCCGCAGCGCAGGAGTGTGTAAGGACGATACGCGGCAAGGACAGATTAAACTCGAGATAGTTCCGGGGTGTTCGACTAACGGGGGATGACGTTTCCTTCCAGATTTTGGACTTATTGCGGTGCCGCACAAATTGGAAAGGATTACGCGGAGCGAACAACCTCCGTTGGACACTTTTCATTTGCATACCTGCAAAGTTGCTACTAGACTAGCTTACGAAAATGTTGTAATAGCCGTTGTCTTTTCTTTTTGTATCTCTCGACAAGCAAATTGTTCCAATAGTATAAATTTGTTAAAACACTCGATGAAAATGAGTCTTTCGACTCAGCGATCAACTTGGCACATAACGGCAATCGTATTCGTGATTTGAACAATTTCCTAAGCACGATTCCGTTGTAGGAAGAGTACAGTTCGGTAACCGGAACACCGAGGACGTTGTGATCCAAATAAAATCTGAGAAAGGACCGGCGAGAGGGGGTTTAGAAAAAGAGAGAGGGATTCCTCGGGCTTCGGTTGATCCAGCCGACTCCAGAAGCGCAGCTGTCGCAGAGCGGAGGGCCGCACGATTCTTGGCCGCGCCGGTTCTCGGCCAGTTTGCGTGCCGAGCGTGTCGCGAACGGTTGCTTCCTCGTGCGACTCGTGTTCTCGACAGGCTTAGATCGGGATCGAGATACTTATACCTGAACGGTGACTAGTGAGACGATCGCTACCGAAATCGCTGCCGAGACCGCGGAACTCGTGGACGGATTTTTAATCCGTTCGAGTCTTCGTCGCCGGCACGTCAAATTCGATAGTCCACGGTCTCCCGTTTTATATCGCTGACGCGTTGTTTCCGATAGCGACGGAAAGAACAGCCAGCAACGAAGAGCAGGGATCCTTCGGAAATGGAACAGCCGGAGGAGACAGAGGAAGCAGAGAAACGAAGACGTAGACGGCGAAGGAGACGAGGACGGGGGCGCGAAGTCGAGGAACGTCTCTGAAAGACTCGGATAATGGCAGCCGTTGTCGTCGATTCGGAAATTGGCGATGACCGGATCACGGTCAAAGGATCGGCGAACAATCCATCGGGTTATCGGAAGGCTGGCAACGATGACGGAATGGAGAGATATATCATCATGGAGGACCACGAGGACCCGAACGACTACGACGTTTCACGGGTGGGATTCGACCCAATGGTCCGCGGAAACGTTGGCAGAAGAAGTCCGCTTATCAAGCGCGATAACGAATCTAACGAAGGGACAGTCGAGCCGTTATCTTCCTGCGCGAACAGTAGAAACGTTAACGTCTTGGAGAATGACGCACCTAAGTTCCGGATGCGCGGTCGAAGCCGTCTCGGCGTGGACTTTAGGGTCGGCGACGGAGTGAAAGTCAAGAGCAACAGTTTACAGGAGGAAACATCGATCTCTGACAGGACTGCCTGCAAACTATCGAACGAGCGTTGCCGATTGGAGACCATGTACCTTGGAACGGATCGGGAAGATTTGCGCGCCCCAGCGACGAGGAACCCCCAGAATCCGATCTTGGATCGAATCGACGGCTGCAGGCTCTCCGGGACCGAAGTACCTCGTAAACTGGTTGATCCTCTTAAAGATTCCGCAGTCGGGACGAGCGAGAAAATACTCGAGGATGTCGCTACTAGGAGGACGTCTCGATCGGCGAGTCGGGACCCCGGCTGTATCGCCGGACAAAGATCCCCCGACGACGCGGCGTTCGTTCACGGTCACGAAAATTGCGGAGAGTCTCGCGTGCCTCGGGACAGGCATCTTTATCTCGAGAGATACGCCGGTTATCTCGACGGCTACGAGGAGAAGGACGCAAAGGACCACGAACCTCCCGTTGCCTCCCTGCTTTATCGCAGCAGGTCCTTGCCGCGTCTGTCGATGCACGACAGCGGCGTCGCGTGCAGCGGCAACGAGCAAACGCCAGCGGATCGGCCGATGCACAACACGAAGCAATGGGTAGCCGATTGGAAGCAGTTGCACACGCTCAAGCAGCATTATTATCCGGAAGGAGGCTGGGGATGGATCGTCATGGTCGTCGGGATGATAGTGCAGATGCTGTCGCACGGGATACACGGAGCCAGCGGAATTCTTCTGCAACAGATGGCCGGCATGTTTGGCCGTCGCGAGTACTTGGAGTCAGGTTAGTCGAATTTTGCAATCTACAAACAAATATTTAGATTCAGAATATGGATCTCTGTGCAAAATAAAAGAAGTAACTGCGACGTGCTACCGTTTTCTCGGCAAACCAGAAAATCGCGAAATGAAAGATGAAGAATCGGTGATGGTAAATTTAGCGTTTAGAATTTCTTTGGAGTTTATGCGGACGCGGCTCGACAGCCTTTTTCTGCGGAACATTAGCAAGCGCCTGATCGAGGAGTATCCCGAGTGGGATGCGCTCGGGGAGCAACGAGTGCTTCCTGAAGAGCGAATCGGCTGCCCCGCTCTCTCACTCTCTCTTTCACTCCCGACGGTGAATTAAACGGCCGGTAAGAACGTGTCGCGTATAATTAGCGCGATTCATAACCCGTTTATTGGCGGCAGATGTAGGAATACTCGACGGCGCTCGTTGCAATTGGCCGACCGCCAAGCCGCCGAGACCGACGAGTACCCGCGTTCCACGGCGGAGAAACGAAAAACTGTCGCACGGACAAAGCGGTCGTAGCCGAATAACGAGGTGGAAGATGCATCGTGATTCCACCCTCGTTTCGCGCAGTCGCGAGCATCCAACAGCTGATGCGCTTTAATTTCATCGACACTTACCACGATCGCGGAGCTTTCCGTTCCCGAGTCGGAGCTGAATCATTCGTACGCCGGTATTTGAGGGGATTAAAGCTTTTTCGGTGATACAGCGGGTAATCCGACGACCGTACATTTTTCAATTATGCCTGCGAGCTTTTATCAATGGAATAAAAACGTTTCTCAAATAACTCGACGCTTTACCTAGTAAACATTTTTCACGCGACGTAGCTAAACGAAGCTTGGAGATTTCACATTGTCGCTGGACCTACATATGTGCGCTAAAAAGCGACCAACGTGTACCGATTGGGAATAACGATAAGGACAGCGAGAGAAATAATGCTTGTGCAGAGAAAATCGATAACCTGTCTGCCCATCGCTTTCCATTTCTACTTGCTACGAGTATAATGGTGAAAGTGTCTAATTTAATTTTTAACGATTAGAAGCAGGTACTTCTGGTACGATATGATTACCGTAAAGCCAAATTTTATGAAATTTTCAAAATAAAATAAGAATGCCTTTAAATAATGAATTTAGAATGAGAAAGAAATTTCGTTTTAGCTGAAATTCGATTACTAGGAAAATGTTTTACCCAATAACAATCGCGTTAGCTTCGAACGCGTTGAATACAAAATAAAAATGGATGAAATCCATTGATACGGTCTTGTATCGACCCAGTTCTTTTACACGAACACGCGGCTGATCAAATTCGTGCGCGCAAACAGATATTCGAATCGGTACATTGGCGCATGTATGTAAGTTATTCAATCCGAATTCGAAGCTGCACCTTGCACATTTACGCGCGTCTGTATTCCATCGAACCGATCTACTTTTAGGATCGTGGAAATGTAACTTTGTGAACAAAAAGATTTTATTGGCACTTGGTTACGCGTTTTTATCGTACGAAACTTACGTGATACATTGAAGACGATTTAATACAATGGAAGATCGATACTGGACGATTCACGTGTACGCGTGTACAGCGCAAAATGTTTTTCAAGAATAATTGTATGGCGTTGGCAGCGTTCCGAGTTCCGAAACATTTTCATCCATTTTTTACACCTTCGAAGACAGGTTTAAAAAATGTATCGCGCGCGATTCGTTCGCGACCAAGAACCTAAAAATTTCCGCCGCAGCTTGTGAGCCATAAGCGACACTCCCAAGAGGAGATCGTCGCGAAAACTCTGTACAGGTCTGCAGAAAATATTCGCAATTCCAAGGAGATGGCGTGTGGTCGTCTCCCGGTGTTTCTCGCAAGTGGCCCAGTTATCTCTTGAAACGGAAGCACGCATTGCCTTATCGTAACGCGGCCGACTGAACCGAACCGGTAACACGACTGAGACTATTCAATTACCATAAAAACAAAAGCATAGTGGATCTAAACGATATTGTTTAGTCGTTAGCAACGCTTTCTTCCGAATCTGAGTGACATCGTCGATGCACCAAATTAGTATAATTAGCGCGAAACCTCCGAATTGCAGCCATCATTTCATAAAGTTTTATCGATCAGGGTGCGACCATGTTCCCGAAATGATCGAATAAAGACGAATTGCTCTTTCGAGTTTACGTCACCCGGCCCGAGGACCTATCCTCTCGATGCCATCGAAACGGTTCGAGAATATAACGTCTTGAACTGACGTCAGACGGACGGATCTCCGTTGATCCTGTTCCCATTCGAGAAAGTGTTCCTCGCGCTAAACGAACGCGTGCACACGCAATCCTGACTGCGGCTGTAAAAAGCCTAGTATAATTATCCTCTCAGGTGGGCCGACTTCTTTGTCGGGCGGCTAAAGTGATTCAAATTGCTCGACTACGAGTGGAATATCTGACCGATGATCGATGACGCGTAACAGTTGACTAATTCAAACAAATTGCTGAATGCTTGGTATAAAACGTTACCTACGTAATTTAAAAAATTATAGAAAAGTCAAAATTGTTAAATTGGGTCAAAGAAATTAATGTATCAGTAATTCGTACGGATCTAAAGTTGTACTAAGCTCGGCTGGATTAAAATCAATCCGGATTCCGCATCCGAGAAGGTGTGAAATACGCGGGTTGACGTCGTAGAATTCGTCGAGCGCGAGGAAAACAAGTTGAAAATCGAGACTGCGGCGAAAAGATGAAACGACGCGAACGAACGTGATCGAAATTTTCTGAGAACGTCCGCCATGCTTTTTACCGCTTCTCTCTCCTCGGCCATTCTCTCTTTTTTGCGTCGGAATTTCCGCTTCTTAAGGTCGCGGGCTTTCGTTTGGATGCCTCTTGGGAAGGTTTCCGTTCGGGACGAGGATTATTGTAACAGCGTAGATAAAGAAAGGTGACAGTCGTGGGAGGACAGAGAATCCCCGGTAAGAGGATTTCTGGTATCAGCGACGATGGAACCATGCCCGTTTCGTGGATGTTAACAATCGGGCGGGAATACCCAGGATCCCGTGCGCTCCGCCTTTCTCATCGGTTACGAATTCTTTTTGTCGTCTCCTGAAAACATTACCGTTCTGAGAAAAAGATTGCGGTGGAAGAAAGACCATCGTACTCCCAAAAGTATTCGAACAATAAGATTTCGAGATTCAAAAAGTGATCGATGCTCGAATCATTTTAATTTCAGCGACGTACCAACCGACAACCGACCATCGCGATTTGGAAACAATTAGGAGCGAAAGTGCGCGTGAGAATGCAACCGCCTAAGTCGAAACGATCGAGGCTCTGCAGCGAAGCATCAAGTAGCTCTTTAACTTAACAACCGGTCGAACTTATTTTCGTTCTGTGCTACTTTCACGGCCCATTTTCTGCCGCTACTCCTTAGCCGGAACACAACGACGACGACGACGACGTTCCATGTACGGTGGTACGGGCATCGTTTCTGTCAACTGTAAATATCGAGGACGACGAGCTATGTTGGGGGCGGGGGTGTCGACGCCGTCAATCGAATTCGTTAGAAGCAGTTCGCGACGAGGCGTTTGGTCCCCGAGGGACAGAGGGATGATCATGCCACTTGCACACGCGTGACTAACCGAGCCCGTTATAAAGTAGCGACTCGAGGCGGCTACAAACGGCTCCTCGGCCCCGCAAATTACCCGCCGTAAAGTAATGAGAGATACGAGTAGTCCGTGCAAAAATACCGGACGAGGTTGCGAATCGAGGGTGAGGTGAAACGCACAACAATTCCCTCCCCAGGAGAGGGGAAGAAGGAGGCAGATTTATCTGTGCAACGGACATAAAGATGGCGGGAAAGTTACTTCCGAGCGGAGAAGAAGAACGCGGAGAACGAAAGGAATCGCACGGCATGCGTGCAATGCCACATGATTTTTTTTTTAATTTCCGTCGTCGATGCGACGAAACCTGCTCCCCGTGGAAATAATGGACACAAGTGTCGGTGAAGCTACTGCTGGAAACTGCGTTTCTGTTCACAAAAAATTAAGTAACGTTTCAAGTTTGCCACATGTATCGTTTGAAAAATATGTACTATGGATTTACTTTGTAAATTTCACAGTCTCGAATATGTTTAACAGCGGGATCGTTTAATTGCAGCCCATCTAATGCGACTGCGGTTGGGTGTGCAGCTGCGACTGTTTCCTGTAATTGATTTTAAGGTAATTACTAGGTAATTCTATCCCGGGCTTCCGGATCATATCTCGGTTCTAACAAATATAATACATCGAAGCAGTAATGGCTTCCATAGATGCTACCAAGAACTATGGAACTGAAATCTTTAATAGGAGAATAAACAACGATCGTGCAAAATCCTATTAAGAAAGTATGAGTATGCGCATAAACGTCGGCTACAAAAAGATGAAATTGCCGCGCCGATCTAATGTCCGAATGATGCGACGACGCTAGAGTCATTCTGTACATAGAAAGCGGATTTACGTCCGATGATTTCAAAATGGCGCGTTTACGATCCGCGTCGATGTCACGAAAAGAACATTACAATTTATTTCTCAGCAGTAAACAGATTATATTGATTTACGACCAACGCGCATAAAACTGGATAAAAAAGCCTTGCACGAAACAAAATGGAATGTATTTTGAGAGATTCCGGTCTCGAGTATCGCGTCGAGACTACTATCTATCTTCGGACGCCATAAAAATTAGCGTTAGGTGCAGTGACAAACGGGTTCCCACTTTCTTCGACAGTTATACTTTTTCCTCAGAGTCGTGGCCAATTTGCTTCAGTTGATTATATCGCTTCCCGTCGACTGTAAATAATTTTTAATATAGTTTCCCCTTGATACGCGGTATGCTTGTTCTCTCGGGCGCGTTTAAGTTAATTTACAGCGAAATATCGCAGCCTCACTCTCGACGCGTCTAGGCTACCGTTATCTTTAAATAAATTGGAACACATTACGTAGATTACGCGGCTTTCCCGCTTTATTTCCGGTTATCTTCGTTATCTCCGCTTGCACCGGCTTGAGTCCAACGTCGTTAAAATGATCGATACAAGAGAACGGTCCATCAAACGAATGGAATATTTGATGACTTGGAGTCAACTATAATCCAGTTGAATCTCGACATCGACCTTTCGACATCCGATCGCGTAGAATCTGAACTTCGGAATAGAAATTCAAGGAGCAATACTGGGTATCGAGAGGCCTCTTAAAGCGAGAGATTTACTGGCGGTGTTAAGAACCAATTCCACGTTGAACGATACTCTGTTGCAAATTAATAGCAGCTCGTACAGCTGATCCAGATCTCTGATCCAAGCAGCACGACTATCTGCCTCCAGCGATGTTTCACCGCCTCGCTCAGCTTAATGAACGAATGTGAACGTGCAAAGTAATCTATAAACTGGACCAGAATAGACGCTTGTAAGCAACGTTCTCGTTTCGGACAACAGGTATTTATATCGCGCTGAGATCGCGTGAAAAGAAATAGGGACTTGTCCATCGATGACATTAACGCTTTGACTACAGCGTTCTCCATATAAGAAACACGCGAGACGGAATTTTTGAAAATTAATTTTTACGCGCATATATTATATTTTCCTACGACAGACAATTTCAAAACATTGCAATTTTCTGTAAAAACAATACCTTGGTTCTAACGTTAAATAAATAAAAATTAAGTTAATTTTAAACCGTGTGCAATCTAGGTTCGACACTTTATCTTTTCGGTTAGCGCTGTCATCGATATATCACGCAGTGAACCTTCTTTTCGACACTGATCCGGAGGTGGGAGACTGTTCGTATCCAACAACTCCACCCCCGTATCGCTTCGTCATCGAATATACATAACCGACGCCTACTGTCAAAAGCATAGTATCCTCCCCTAACCGGAAAAACGCAAATAAAAACCTCGAACATAGAATTCCGGGCGAAAAGATATTCTCCGTGAAAGGTACTAAAGACTCTCTTCCCTAGCTGTCACCGGCAAAAAATAAAACCCTTCTTATCGCTGAACGCTCAATCAGACGTGATTGTATTCGTCTTACAATTAGATAGACGCAGTTTCGCGAATGATTTGAACACCTTCCATGGCTACGACAAGTTTCAAGAGACTGGACATCTCCTTCTATGAAAACCGGTCGCTTAAGCGAAAACTGTAGGTTGACTCAGTCTTGCCGAGTGTGAATATGCGATCTCACGTGGATCGACTTTGTTGGTTTTACTTTAAGGATTGAATTTCTTAGGTTGAGCGATTGGGATGTTTTCATTGAAAAGCGGTTGAAGCATAAAAAGTCACTACCACTTGAATACAAAATGTTGCTGCAATATTACTCTAAAAAAGATGAAAGTACTGTATGTAAAGCTGTGCAAAAGCTCGAAAATGTTAAATCGTGAAGGGCTTCGGATTATGCCAATTATGTCTGATATTATAACGAAACATTCCTACATTGCATTTTATAGATCTTGGTAACTCATAAGCGACATTTACAACGAGATCTACGTAGAGAGCGCTATCGTACCATAGCATTTTCTGCAGAGTCGGTAATTCAGACCTTCGGAACACAAGGTCTGAATTACCGTCTCGATAGACACAAACTTAGGTCCCGTACAGACATTACATTTTATGCTTTTTTCTGGCTCCGGCTCTGAATTACCGACTCTGTAAAAAATGATGTACTATATGATGAACTATATCTGACTGCAAAAGACTATAGTGTGTGTCCGAGGTGGATAAACTTACAGCGAAAAATGTATCGATCCTTGACGCAGAATAGGACGCGGGACTCTATTTTCCTTTCTCTGTTCCTCTTCTGACTCACTGACTACGCAGTTTCCGATCCTCATTTCCTAAGATGTATCTCTGTCTCCTCCTCGAATAACTCACGTTTTCTATTGTTCGACCTGATTTTTCCTAATTCAATGAAAAAGAACAAATCATTTAAATCGTTTACAAACGAGTTGTAATACTCTTGTTTTCGTCACAAGTGCGTCGAATTAATTTCGGGAGTCCTAATAGAAAAATGAAAGTTTGACTCTGATCAAGATTCGGGTACAGCTCGAAGCTTCTCCTATTCCGACTAGGGAACACCGAAAGGAGATTAGAGTGTTTTTACCGTTCATCATAGCCGACCGAAGACAGGCTAGATAGATGAGTTCTCAGCTTGCCGCCGTGCGGAGCCTTGACATTGCGACTTCTCTAAGCTCGACCACTTGTAGGGCAACTCGAGCTGTTCATGTTGTACATCATCGTTAATGCTGACCATTCCACGAATTCGAGAAGATTGGTTTACCGAAGTAGGAGAATTGCCGTTAACGTGGGTGGTTTGTTGAAAGGAACGGTGGCAATTCGGATACAAATGGTACCAATGTTGTTGTCGACTACGCGGGAGAAGGATCATGAGGATTCATTGGTCCCTATCGATCGGACACAGTCTTCTAGAAGATCGAAATATTAAATAAATTATTCGAAAAATCACACAATTGTTGTAAATAATAATTAAAGTAAACCGAACATGTTTTTGGAAACTTCATCGTTCGTTCAATGATTAAGCAGGGAACACGGTTCCGTCTACTTCTCCCACCGACCAGACTATCTAATTTTCTTCGGTTTGTCCCCATCGAAATAGTATCTAACAATAAAATTGTGGTCCTTGATTCCGAAGGAATGTGATCGAAGAACAGCATAACGAGAATAGAATGGTAAGGCGAGAATGTGTTCGGTGCGTCCGTATTATGACGTATCACGGAGCAAAACAGCCCGAAAGAATTTAAAGAAACGCGACTGAAAGACAGACGGCGAGACGCTGGATTTATATCATTCGACCATTCGACAGTTGTAACATGGGGGCCACGGTAAAAATAGGGTCGAAGACGTCTCCGTGCCGCGTCGCGCCAAGTAAACGATGCCTCTTCGTGAGTTCTCAGATTCGCCACGTTATTTGCGCACTCTTCCAGACGAGAGTAATCCAGCAGGCACTTCGAGACCACCCTCGACTATCGTCGTTTCCTCGTTATTGCGACACGAATGGATTTTCGCTCTTGTCTACTTCCGGTCGGAATTTCCTGGCAATGATCAAGCGGCTAGGACGCCGCGCCGTTCTGTCCACCGTACGAAAATATGATTTTCATTCAAATTACGTTTCACGAACTCTTTTTCACAATTGCGCTGTTAACGATGTTTATGACAGAACTCCACTTTCGAACTTACTCTCATACACTTTTTTTACTCCCTAAGCTGGCGCGCAAATCCCTAAAAGTCACTTCCGATCAGGAAGCCAGGAGTTACCGAGATCATTTGAAGTACCTGTATCCTTAGCGCAAATGCAAGGAACGGACAGAGCCAAGTACTTCTCATCGGATCTCTCCTTTTATTAACACTGTTTTTCATTAATAATTCGTAAACAAAGCCGCGGATCGCATTTGCCCTGAGATGAGAAAGAAGAAAGTGAAATAAGAATTAATGTATGAGGATCTAAAGACTAAGATTTTTCGTTGTAACAACGTACCTTAAATGTTTCGTTTTATCCTACACCTCCCCGAACCGTGAAGAACAGGTGAATGGTGGATCGACTCGATTCACCTCGACAGACCGCGAGTTCCATCGCGAAACGTATGTCCATTAATGCACGTGGCGTTGTCGGAGAACGAGGGGATTGGCCCGCTTCGTTTTCCCCTACGCAAGCTCGACGCGATCCTCTTGTGGGAACCATCTAACTGGATCCAGTCCGCGCTCGACAACGCGCCCCTCGTCTAGTCTGTCGTGACCTTTCGCTCCGGAATTCGCGATACCTTAAATTAAACGTCGATTAAACTTGTCTGCGATTGGAAATATCGAATAGCCGACTTTAGATACAGTAGTGCTAACGAAACATTGGCATTGTGAGTGTGATACGTAAACCATCTTCATTGATCATTATTTTCAAAAGAAACACACATTGAATTACCCCAGTATTTGACATTTTGATTTTGATTTTCTATTTAGTGATCGTTTAAGCTAATATCGAAGGCTAAGGCGCTAGGAAAGTAAAATTTGTTTATTAACGCGACGAGTTCCATAGTTTCTCTGTGCGAGCGATTTATTTTTTTAATTAAACTAGTCTCATTTTATAACATTTTCGAGAATACTGAGATGGCAGACAAAGTTGAATAAAACTCGAATTACTTTATTCGGTGATAATTTGTAATAATAAATGTCAGAATCGTAAACAAGTGAAGTGAAACTATTTAAGAAAAAGATCGTGAGAGTGAGCAACGTGACAATTTTTCGTTTCAAATATTCTTATTCCGACTGAATGACACGTAGCATTATTGATCCCTTTCGGATCGAAATTGACTCTTGTAGATCAGTTATCGAATCAGTTGAGTCGAATACAGCAGTGAAAACTTTTTGATTGAACAAATTAACAAAATTAACTTTGACTGAAAGAAATGGTATTTATTAATGTTTTTTTTTTTTATTTTATTCACTTACACCATTTCGATACAGATGACATACTATCAAACTCAATTCAAACAAACATAAAAAGTGTTCCATAAAGCATTTGCGTGTTTTATTAGATGATTTCAATTACGAATATTTTTCTATTGCTGTTGTCTCTCAATAACGTGCAAGGACCTAATAGGATTGAATAGAATTCCAATTTCATGAAATGGACGGAATCGTTTCATTATTACGGACCATTGGCAAATTCGAAATTGCGGGCACTGCCGCGACGCGCCCCGATATGGAAGTCTGTTTTAATAAATCCTCCAACTTTTACTTTCCTTCGCTCCGTTTAGGACAAATATGTTTACACATTCAGTTCTGTACTTAATGCATCTCCTTTGTTGTTTATTTTATTTGTCGAGCTTTTACTGTAATTCAAAGAACATCGGCATTCAGTTTCCTGTGACCTCGATACGCATGCGGTGGACATAAATGTGGAAGTCGATGGGCTTTCAACTCTGTTTCGCTGTCAATACATCGATCCTGTGTCCTGATCTATCTGTGGTTCCCTAGTTTATTGAACGAGACCATTCCTTGCTGCCGATAAACAACATTCTAGATCCATTCTTCGTCAATCGATATATCAAAGTATTACACCTGTCCAAAGCGATTAATAACTATTGAGAAAATCCAATCGTACCCACTATATTAAAATTATTAAAATGTATAAAAGACCTGGCGATTCAACAGCACAAATCTGTCTTTAAGTCAATAAGTTAAAATTTTATTGTTTAACATGTGAAAGTACATTTTGTCCCAGCATGTATTTTACAAACATTCACTATTATAAATCGGCTGAACTTTTGTATTCGTCTCGTAAACAAATCCTTACACGTAATATTAGTCCAGTGTAAAAATTAGTCGTTTGTAAAAATTCAAGCTCGTAGTAAGTTGTAACAAACAATTTCTTGGAAGATGAGTATCCTTCCTTAGTTTGCATTGAACCATGCAGCAACAGCAGACCTAGCAAAAATTGAATTAAGCTACTAAAAATAACTTCAGCAATTTAATTAATGTATCTTAAGAACTTAAGGTAAAAAATTTTCTTTTATCGATATTTTCTTCTTAAACAAATATCAAAACTTTCTTTGAATAAATTCATTTTAAGAAATAGTTTCAAGTAAACAAGTTAGGTTTACTAACTAAATTAAAATTTTATTTCAACAAACCTCGGTTACAAAATGTTTGTAATAAGTTTTCTTCTTCTTTTTGGCAGGAGCATTACTTTCATTACTTTCTGCTTTTTTATCATTTGCTGCTCAGTTAATTTTTTCGCGTTCCTATTCCGTGTCTTTTTCTTCTTTTATAATGACTTCTTCGAGCACAACCATGCTATTATTTCCATTGTCATCGAGCTGATTATTTTTAACATCTCGTTCTTCGGATTTTGTTATTGGACATGTTTGTTGAGTGCCATCACCTTCGATAAGCTTCGATATATTATTCCAAACATAAAAAAGACTCGTGTCTTCCGTTCGACCAGTCCATTCATTCGTATTACTCATTGCTTGAAAAACTGTTAGAGTTGCGGGATTAATATTTTCTTCGATACGCTTTAAAGTTGTGATATAATCTAGATTTCTTTCGTCTACACTTAATCGCACGTTTGGCTGTTCGCTTAATTGATTCGACGCGTTCGTTCGTTGAAAAATTTTAGAGTAATTAAGAGCATTAGAAGAAAATGGCATTAGACCGCAAGTCTTGAAGCCATTACTCAAAATCCTTTCGAGATCCAAATTGTCAAACACTCTTTTTAATTGTTGAGCAGCATCAATTTTTGATACACTCAAACAATTATTTTGTTGCTGGTATTCACTCGCTTGCTTTGCCCAGGCTGCTTTCATCGGGCAAAACAAACTTTGATCTATTGGCTGAATAATATGTGTAGAATTTGGATGTAAGGCAATGAGTTCAATTCGATTCGCGACACAAAATTTAGCCAAAGGTTGCGTAAGATGAGAAACATGTCCATCTACATATAAAATCACAGGTAAAGATATATTTGTACTGACAATCCAAGGGTAGAATACATTAGTTATATATTCATAAAAGTGTTCTCCTTGCATCCAACCACTGTCCGATGTGCCATAGATCCAGCCAGATGGCATTTTCTCGTACATCTCTTTTGGTATATGCTTCGAAGAAAATACAACAAGAGGGGGTGCCAGTTGACCCGCCGCATTCCCTGTTACCAACACTGTCAAGGCTTCTTTTTCATTAATTGAATAGATATTTTTATTTCCTTTCTTTTTCAACGCTTTATCAGATTTAGGATCCAATGACAAAGAAGTTTCATCTGTACTAAATATTCTAGATGAATCGATATCAAACAAACCTTTTTCCTTTAAGTGAGTTTCTACTGTTGAAAACCATTTTTTTAAGGCCCCTTCGGATACCGCTGCTCTAGAGTGAGTCAAATTCTCAGTCATTTGTAAACACACATCCTCGTGCCGCTTTAAAAAGCCAGAATACCAACTTTTACCAGGACCTTTTTCACCAAATGGAGTTTTGATTCCCATCTCCTTTACTAGAATACGAACACTGTTTAACAATTGCATTTTAGTTACCGGGTGACCTCTGGAACTGCATTCAAAAATCCATTCTACAAGTATCGATTCTTGATCAGGTGGCAGAATGGAAATAGGCCCAGGTTTCTTATTGTCATACAAGCCAATTACTTTACTATGCAAAGTTGATCTTGGTATTTGGTATTTCCGGCTTGCAGCATTTATTGGCATTCCAGATTTAACAGCTTTTACAGCTAAATTGATCGCTTCGTTGGTGTACAGCATACGTTGTTTTTTCGATGCGCTCATTTCTAAATAAAATGTTTCTATACAAATAAATGTAATATCGTAATAAGTCTTTTAAAAGTTCGTATCAGAAATGTCCGCTTTAATAACATTTCATACTTACGGTTCTCTTTTTAAAAATACGACACAGATGCGTTTGAGGTTATGTTGGCTGGTCTAATCTGTCGTAAGCGACACAGTAACTAACGCGCGCATCGAGCGAAAAATAGGTTCACTTACTGTGCACAGTAACTAACGCATCGACCGAAAATTAGGCTAAGTTACTGTATACTGTAAATGAACTATTGAAATCGGGAGTAAAAACAAAAAGTCAAAGAATCAATCGTTGCTTTGTTCCTCCATAATTTAAATATGTTTTACCGATACAATTAATATCGTGATATGTGATATTTTACCTGGTACGATATATTTTACAGAATATTGATTTTCATTCGTTCAGTACGTAGGGTAGTGGAGCCGGTTACTGTGGGGCAGAGTGGGGCAGAGACAGAGTAACGGCTACTTACGAAACAGTGAGGTCTCTCCATCCCTCCCTCCCTCCTCGAAATCCTCTCCATGAACCACATCCCTTCCATTCCTTCAGTAAGACAGTTCGCCATGGCTAACGTATTATGGTATCATTAATAATAATTGTCAGCATTGTATTTAGAGCATTATAAATTTTATTTTTTTCACAAATACATGACGCTTCGTTTGAGAAACAGATTTAGTTGCCCCAGTTCCAATTCTTCTCTTGCAGCCATTAACAAAGAGACGGGATGCCCGGTTAAAGATAATATTGTTTCCCGTCCGTTCTTTCAATCAACATCATGAAAAGAAAAAGCGCAGTAGCCCTACAAGCTGGGTTACGGTCTCTGTAGTTCTGTTTCGAAGTGAATGGCTCGATACGGTTCAAAAAAACTCATACCGCAAAAGTTTCCGGAACAGTAAAAGAATAGAGAGACCGACACGGCTCTCTAACTTTATCTTCGTTGGCGACTACCTTTCATCCCGCAGAATGCACAGAATTTAATCCTCACCGTGACCGAATTAAAGTTTCGAACGTATCTTCATGATAGTAGGGTTGCCGTTTCAAAAATGGTAAGATCATGGTGTTGTTCTCAGCACAATGAATAACATCCACTTTCTATCTCTTGCTGAGATTTGCTAGTCCAATTTCGATTTCGTATTCGACCATTTTTAAACCATATTTACTCATCATAACCTCGACAATGAATTTTCTAATCGGCGAAATTTGTTAAACGAATCTATTTATTTATTTATTTATAATTTTCAGTTTTGCCCTAATCTGCACCTAGAGCATTCACAGATTTTCGCTATAGAATAGCGATGTAAGTTTAGAATACTTGTGAAAATAAATCTAAATAAATGATAAAGACTAAATCGGTACAAGAAGGCGGTTCGCAATGTTTGTGGAGTGAAAGTTCGAATAGATAAAAGATTGTGAAAGGTTCGAGAAGATACGGAAGATAATTGGCAAGTATGAACGTTGCGTCTCGGTGGCAATAGCCTCGTTGTCGAGGGATGAAGACCCGAGACCATAACGAGAGGGATGGGGTGCAAAGTCCCGCCTTTGAAGACAGCGGCGTGGCAATTTCTGGGGAGCTAGGTGAACACTCGTTTTCCGGAGAGTGCGAAGGAATCGTATGTCTACAAGAGCCCGAACATCTGAAAAAAATCGAGGAAGATGAGATTCAGAACCCTAGGTCTGTTTACGTGAACTTCTCACGAATTACATACAATTATCGTACATGGAAAGTACCCATTGCCTTTTTTAAGGAAATACTTTACTTACAACTTCCTCCAATTCTGTTTATGCAAATATGTTTAGGGAACTACACTATAATACTATTACATAATACTTTTTGCCGGTTAAATATAAAAAAAAGTAAAAGGAGTATCTACAATAAAAAACGGTACATGCGATACATGGTAGAAAGCATTTAGAATCGCGACTGTGGGCTGTCGTCCAATTATAAACACGTCGACGATTTCTTACGTGCTGTAGATACATTGCACGATGCACCATAAGACAACATTACTACCCTGAAAGTGGTTGGGGGTGGATAGTCGTGCTAACCAGTGTTATGGTCCAAATTCTTGCCACGGGAATTCATGGTGCTGTTGGATCCTGGCTGCTGTTGGAAGGAACGAAACGATACCGACAGCCACTAGTTAACGTAGGTACGACATAACCTTGAATCAACAATTCTTTTTTTAATTACACTATTCTTCTGTTCCTTGTATTGCAAAAATGTCTCTTGTATTAAATTCTTCTAACATACGTAGTAAGATTATATTTATGCTACTGCTCAAGGTTACTGGCCCCACGTGGAGCACATTGGACACGCCCACTGTCTAAAAGAAAATGTTGGACGGGTACGATGACACAGTAACCTTGAGATCTGGTTAATTTCGTTTCTACGATAATGGAATCAATCTTTTCAATCAAGATTTACTCGAATTGACGCAAAGTTTGGAGTACGACAAGCCCACAAATCTAAGTAAAGAATTCGTACCAAATATAGAAATACATAAACTTTAGTTCACAACAGACCTCGGCGACACGAGGAAAGTCCTGAGAATGCCGTTTGAATATTTCATGCAGCGAAAACAAAAGAAAAGAAACGGTCCTTCGCGTGGGGAACGGTAACTGTAACCATTTCCGAGGCTACCGTTGTCCCGGGTTGAAAGTTCGAGCAACTCATTATTATTATTCACGAGGGTCCCCGAAAACTGGAGCCATCGCGTCGACTATGTCGCATTATTATCGTCCAGTATTCGTGAACATTAAGGATTTAGGTGTAGCACATCTTCATAAGAAAATGTTTTCGCTAAAAATTAATGACCCGACAACTGCTACCTCTTCTTGTAAAATGAAAGACAACGAGCATCGTATTTGCAAGATTTGATCGAACAGTTTTCCCGAAAAGCGAAGAAGCGACTCTTCGCTTCCTGACCACGAGCACTATTCGTGCTACGTGCGGGATATTCCGACGAAAGTTTCCCCAAGCATTTTAAGGAGCAGACGCCGGACGAGCTTCCGATTATATCTTGGAGACTATGTATTCGGTCTCCCGAGCCCGAGACACTATCCTGTTTGGATAGGGTCGCCGAGGAAATAGCCTCACGATCCATCGGGTTATTGAGCTCTTCATTCGCCAATTCACTGTGCTTCTCATCCGTCTTCCGGTTTCCAAGAAACAAGGAAGCATCGAGGGTGGAAGCGATAGCCTCCCTTACAATTCACTTTCGAATTGTTCTCCTCCAGACGATGACAAAGCCAGGAATCAGCTATGGAGAGGGTAGCATTATACTTGCAGTAGTATGCTTAGGACTGTTTCCCACTTATAATGCAAGTCTGAGGCGATTCTACCACTCCATTTTCGGTAGATTCATTGCCCGGAAGATTCTTATCATTGGTCCGGTATACTCACGAAAATATTCGGACACGTTTTAAAACTTGGATGTTAAAATATCTCAGTGAATAGCTGTAATTATAAATCTACAATGATATTTATCGATTGATAAAAAATCAAAACTCACACGATAACCAATTAACGCATTCGCGACTAATCATCAAGCTATACTTGTTCGTGCGTAAAAATTGGCTATCGCCGTTGTGGGTACACAAAATGCCCACAAACTTGATTACCATAGTTCAATGCATGATTTATACGATTCACGTGCCACTTTGATGCTGGGTTTGATCGTGGTCAGCCATATTTTACGCTCAGAGTTTGCAATCATAATAAACGGCTCGCAAGCCCGAGTTTCCCTCAATTAGAGGCGAGTTATGGAATGATCGATAACCTCGCTTCGCCGTTTCATGCTCGTCCAAGTATCCCAACCATGATTCTCTGTCCGATCAATCGAATCGTCGTTAACAATGAAAACAGGAAGATTAATTGATGGCTCGCAGGATGCTATCCATAATACGTGAAAACGTTACATGTATTCTAATAAATGTGCATGCTGTAGAATTACTTGATACCAATTCTGAACATGGTCACCTCATGCACCCTGTGCGACAAACTGGCACTCAGTTATCACTTGGAGAGTTCCACGCGCCATCAATTCCCTGGCAACTCTGGTCGCGAATGTCGAGTGGACTCATCGATCAACCGGCCAAAGATGCCTTCGATCGCAAAAGTTACGGCCGACTCCCAGAAACAAAGGAGAACACCTGATGGATAAAAAGAGGAGTTATTAATCTCGCGATCGCTCGGTTGGTAACGAACGCTGTTCCAACGAATTACCGCGCCGGCATTGGCACATGCGGTTCTCGTTGGGTAATTTTATTGTGCTCGGAAACTATTGAATTTTAACGACCTTAGAAAAAGTCCGTGACTTCTTTCAGGGAAGTTAAATGTTCCAAAGACAATGAACGACTGTGGCGGGTTTTAAAAGAAATGATTAAATAGTTTCTGTCAGTCTGTCGTAACGTGAAAGAAACTTTCAAGTTTTTGCGCAATTATTTATTTTTGACAGGATCTCGTATCTTTTCTTGAAGAAATTTAGTTGAATAAAATTGCAAACTCGACACAACAGAGCTTTGATAGAAGAGGACTACAATCTATTTCGTACCCTTCGAAATATTACATGCACTAATTAACGAGAAAGGACATTATATAAACTTCTACCATGCAAGTATCTCTATTCTGAGACCGTGATGAACATGCCAACGATAAATCTGTGTGAATTAATGCAATAACTTTGCGAAGGTCAAACTCATAAGAAACTTGGAGTTCGCTAACTTGCGTTGATTAAAATTTCTTGTTGGATATAATCCCTCAAATGTGGGTGTAAATTTCGCGGTGTCGTGCTATGCTTATAACGAGATGCTCGACTAGATTCGATATTAAATTAATTTCCACTTGTTTAAAAATAAGAGTAGAAACCTGTTTAAGATAATCTAATTGTTTCTTTCAGGATGGCTTGGTGCAATTTCAACAGGCGTTGCTTTACTGGTTTCTCCCGTAACGATAGCACTATGTCGAAGAAAAAGTACAAGACTAACGGCAGTTCTGGGCGGTCTCGTTACAGCCCTTGGATGTCTATTTACCTCGTTCGCCACACAGTTCCACCAATTGTTCTTCAGTTACGGCACGGTCGTTGGTTAGTCATTATCGATCTGTAACACTGCATGTAATTATTGAACACGATACGCTAATATCATCGTTACATGTGATCATATTAGAATATAGAATGCAAATATTAACGGATCTACAGATTATCTTGAATTCTTGAACACAGGTATAGGAGTTGGTTTAACAAGGGACTGCAGTACGTTAATGGTGGCACAGTATTTCAAACGAAGAAGGGAGTTCGTTGAAATCTTCGTCGTCTCCGGAAGTGGCCTTGGAATTGCTGTTATGTCGGCTTTTATAAAAGGAGCGATTAGGTATTAGATATAATACTTTTAATTATTTTAGCCTACTTGGTTGTTGATATTAATTTATCGTCTGCTATTTGATTCGGGATAAAATCGTGCATTCTATTTGCAGTAAAATAGGTTGGCGTTTAGGTCTTCAAGCGGTGACCGGTGTAGTTTTTCTCACTTTCATTTTGGGAACATTTTATCGAAGCGCGTCCCTCTATCATCCACAACGCAGAGCAATTCTGCACCTGAAAAATCAGAAACGCAAGATCAAGGATAAAAATAAGACTGATGATAGGCCACCCTTTTTCGACTTCAGCACGTTGAAGAGCAAAACCGTGAGGATACTACTGATGTCCACCGGGATATCTGCCTTCGGAATCAACACTCCGATATTTTATTTGGTAAAACCGGCTTAACATCTTCTCAACCCCTATAATCCCACTGCTCCAGGTCGAACGTCTCACGTATAAAAGTTTCCTCTGACCACTCCTGGTGGATCGAACGAGTTCTCAAGCACAAATACTGTCGCAGATTATTACGTATCAAGATCTATTTTAATTAAATCGTACATTTATTCTGATCTTATATCTCCAGCAATAAAGCAACACCTTTTTTTATGCGAACAAAAAAGAATGAAAAAGAATAACCAAAAGGTTAATGCACTTTCATATCGAGTTTTCATATTTATTGACATATTTATCACTTTATAAAAATCATCGCATTGGGTTTATTTAAATTCTCGGGAAATGTTGTTGATTAAAAAGATCGATTATGTTATTTCCTGCTAACGAGACTTTAAGATGACAACTCATCCGAGATGAGGAGATTGCGATCGATCATTCGACCGATGCTGGTGGGATCAGCGTTAATATTTCGTATTCTCAGACTCTTTCTGTTTCTCACTGGATCCTAGGCACACCAAGTGGAAGAAGAAGGCTTAGGTGACACGGTGATCCTGCTGCAAGCTTATCTCGGCTTAGCCTGGACCCTAGGCTGCGTGGCCTTTGGTCTACTGGTTGTTCATCGCAGCGTCGAATGCAGGATAGCTCGCCAATATCTCACGCAGGCGGCAGTGTTTGTATGCGGAGTCTGTATTCTGGCTCTCACCGCTGTTCAAGGAAATTATCACGGATACGTCATGTTCGCCTGGATTTATGGTACAATATTCTCGGCCGTGATTAAGTCCGCCTCTTTCGATGAAGATGTCTCTCTTGAGCAAACCTACGATTAACTGATTCGTGCACCAAAACGTTGCTCAGTTTATTAGTGCTTGTACTCGATTATTAGAACTTTGTGGGCTGTTTTTATAAAATTCCTCTTTGTATGCTCATATAGGTATATTCTGCGGTGGCTACCACTATAGTTTGAAGATGTATACGTATGAAAGAGTGAGGGCGAGAAACTTTGCCAGAACATGGGGATTCGTGCAGTGTTCTCAGGCTATACCAATAGCGATAGGAGTTCCGATTTCAGGTAAACATAAATTCTCATAATTCGCGATTATACTCTACTCTACTTTTCATATACCCTACTTTCCAGGATACATGAACGTCGGCTACGGTGGGAAAGCTGGTTACTATTTCAGTTCGACCTGCGTTCTGCTGGGCAGTTTTACCTTGTTCTTCATAGATCTTCACAGAAGAAGCTTGTCCAGGCATAAACATACAAAGTCTAACGGGACCAAGCACCTCTGCAACTCGGACTCTTGCCCGCAGCGACGAAAACTGTCGTTCAGTCAAGAACCGGACAATGACAGTCCTCGAGTGGCAGCCGCCGGAGCTGCTGCTGCCGCACTCGTCCTTGGTGCCGAAATTTCACCGACTCCAGGTAAACATGTTCCACGCGTTATTTGCCGCGTTAGATAAGATGTTAACGCGGTCTTAAAATATGCCATTCTATGGCAGGTGAGATTATCGACGCGCTGCCACCAGAGAAGCCCGAGCTAACATGCATCTCCGAAGAAGGAATCGCGGATATGGATCTACCGGACAACATGCTCGAAGACCTCGACTACATCGGCGATTGTATCACGTCGTGCAACAAGGTCGAAAACTACCTGATGCTTTCGGAGTTTGAGAACAATCTGATGGCTGAAATCATCACCGATCGACGAGGCCGGAGATGGTCCTTGGCACGATCGAAAGGCGACCACTCCGTCGATCGACCCGGAGGACTTCAATCGACCAACGAAGAATCGAACTCGAAACAGAAATGGCACATCGCGAACATGCCTCCGAACAATAGAATGATCACTGTGATCGACGAGGCGAGCGCGTAACAGGATCCAGTGAGCGATACGTCAAGAAACGCCCCGAAAGATCCGTCCGAGGTTGCCCGAGTTTCTTCTCGAAATCGTTTTTACATAGGAGAAGCGATTGCACGCTAATCCGATTATACGAACAAAGCTGTGCTTGCCGAAACTATGGCATCGGTCGATTCATTGATATAGTACAAATCGAGAAGACTTTGTCTTACAATTTCTGTACGATATTTTGAAAATCGAAGCTCACGTTTCGGACAACGATTATACTTTGGTTAACGAGAACTCTCATAGGTATAATCAGAACTGCGCGCGAGCGGCGCGCGATCGCGCTCTGCGCGTAAGGGCCTTCGGCGATGGTCCTCTAAAAGTCGTCTCTAAGCATCGTCGTCTAACAACCGCAGCACCGATCGCGCAAACCTTCGTTCTCTTTACATTTTGTGCCAGTTCTCGTTGAACGTAGTACCGTGGCCGATAGTTTCTTTGTTCTCGTTGCCACACTGCCTGTAATTCGTTTTGTTTCGTTTGTTCCTCGTTCGTTTTAAGATAATGTTAGGTAGTTTGATGGTGCACTTATTAGGAAAGCGCTCGACTCCAATGTCGGTCACTTGATTTGCGGTGCAAATTAAGGACAATAATGTCAGCTTGCGACGAGAGAGGAACCACGGAAACGTTCCGTCCGCAGCGTCACCGTGTTCGTCTAAGCTTTGTACGGTTCAATTCAAACTTATATAAAGTCGTCGTAAAAAGATTGTTTAAAGTAAAGGTCAATGCTTGTACTTTGGCAAAGCTAGCTGATGGTATTGAAACTAGTCAAACCGAAGCTCGTACGCAGCGATTAGTCGTATAGTTTAATGATACAGATATTGTGCCCAAATGCAAACATTTATCTTTGTACCGCCGTTAATCGGAACCAACATTTCTCCCAGGAATCCCAGAGATAACAACAATTATTTATTTATCGAACTATTTATATTATACGGTACCCACACGTGAGTACGATCTATATTATTATTATTTTTTTTATTATTATTATTGTTACCATTATTATTGGAAGTAGTATTAGTAGTATTATTATTAAGGCAATATTATTGTCGAATAGTCGAGATAAGAGAATTTTTAATCGATTCGACTCGATTAGCGATGTAGACGAAGAGTTTAGTACGCGGAGAATGAAAGATTTTGTCTGTTATTAGATTAATTGGATCGAAGAAAATCAAAAATACTTAGAGAAGGGTAATATGCGTTTTTAAAGAGCGAGATTTTATTAACCACGAGCCACGTTTGACGAAAAAAGCGAATATACTATATTTTACGTTATGTTGATTATCGTTAGCAAAGTGATAATACGTGACTGCTAGTCGACCACGTTACGCAATTATACAAGGAACAATAATTTACTAACTACCGATTATTACGTGGAACACAGTAAAATAACACTGAACTGCCTATATTGTAATATTGTAACGTTGTTAATACAGAAATGTGATTTTACCAACTGCTCGTTCTATCTTCCCAGTCTACTTTCCTCGCTGCAATAGTTAGTTGGCAGCAGAAACAACTGACAACTCGATGACTTGAAATATGCTTTCGCAAAGAAATGAACGTGTTTTCATAACTTTTATAGAGACAGTAAAGAAAACATAAATAGATTACGCACGAATCGATTGATGCGCGGAGCAGAATTCATATGAAATTTTTCAAATTCAATTATGATTTCCTTCGTTAACCTACTTTACAATTTTACATTCCGCCGCAATTACGTGTCTCGAACCAGCATAACGTCGTCAGCGTGCTTTCACCGATAGCAATGCAATGAAACATTAATATCAGTTTACGACCTTTCCGAAGGAGTAAAACTTAGACCTTAGCAGTACCTGCAATATTAGATTTTCATCTTATCTAAATAAATCTGAAAAAATTCGAAGAAGCAGATTAGCTTTATTTAATTTCTGTTTCTTGCAAACATCTTGGCATATTTGTATCTCGCCGAAAGATCCGCAGTCTAACAACGAGGTACTGAAATCCGTTCAAGTAAATCGTAATCATTATTTTTGTAATTGCGTACTACGACAGACGCGTCATTAAAATCGTATGAAATAATAAAATTTTCAGCGACGACAACATATTACGAGAACAAACTTAACGTTGATAATGCAAGTTTTATTTGGAGCAGTTCAGCAATTATTGCGCGCGCTGGCATACAAGAATTATCGAACGCGGACGTGTACCGTCGACGCTTTATCGATAAATTCTAATTCCCTTTAGTCACGAGTTAACCATAAACCGCAGCCAATGACTCGGTAATTTTCGTAGAAATACACCTTGCTTCCCAAACTTACAGAGTTTGGTCAAATGCTATTCGAATGACGAATAATTTTAATTTATTCGCTATTTAAAAGTGTCAAGTAAAAGAATAGATATTTATTGGTTATTTTAAGCATTTTTTGAATGTAGAAATACATTCATCGATCGTTTTCTGAGATAGAGACACTAGCTACGTATTCCTTTGATAAAGACGATATAAAATGAACAGATCTTTTTCCTCTTACCCACGCTTCTCGGATTGACGATCGACGTTCTGCCGAAGCAATCGATACGCGCGATTAAAGACGAACGAACCGAAAGTACCTCTTAAAATTGATCGACGCAAGTGTCGCCGATACTGTCGATCGGCAAGCAAGTGCAGACTAGTCCAAGGAATTCGCTCAAGAGGCATTCGTTGTCAAATGGAACGCGTCTTCGCAATGATAGCTCGCGGTGCGTTGGATACGGGTTGCAACGCAATCGTATGCGTTGATCAACGATTGGCAGGTTGCGTAGGGCAATAGGTATGTTACCTGCATCGACGGACAGTTGCTCGAAGGCGCCTCGCGACGAAGTGCCCCCCTGGCACAGACTCAGACACGTTGCTTCGGAAAAACGATAACGACGACCCGATCGAATATCCTCGAGGTAAGGCGTCAGACTTTTCTGGAATCACTGAAAACGTCGGCTTTTATTCTCGCGAACGTCAGGCGAGCCGATCTTCCGCAACTTTCCGGAATGATTTCCCGATTTCTTATTTGCGAACGACAATCGCAATTCAATTGATTAATTACTCGCCGCGCTCCGACATAGATGCGACAATGCTTAAAAAATGTCTCTTGTAATTATTATGCGGATACATGGGGAGAAAGGCACCTCGCGATACTCGCGCTATCCTGGCATACACGTATCTAACGGCTTTAACGTCTCTTGATAAACGCGACATTTCTTTCAGCACTCGAAAACGAACGAGTGGAGGATGCCGTACGGAAAGCTTCACGTTCTTCCGTTAAGCCTGTTTATCCTAATTCCAGTGACGTTTCTAATCACGTAAGTCAATTTTAGCAAAGTCGCGCCAAGCTAGATCGTCTTTCGACAATTGACGCTTAGTTTACGGACATTGATTCTATACTCCTTTTTTCCGAAGCGAGTCGATCTCACTATACAAAAACAACATATAGGGATTATTATTTGGAAATCCCACGAAACTCCGTGGCAATATAGAAAAAAACGAAGTAGCATAACTACGGCAACAACAGCGACTATACTCACCAACAGAAACAACAACTACTACTACGCACAAGTTTGCAGGCTGACGGATCTCCCTCGAATGTCCCGATTTTTTGCATCGGCCCTTCCAACCTTCGTCTTTTCCTTAATTATCTTAACATTCTCTCTCTCTCTCTCTCTCTCTCTCTCTCTCTCTCTCTCTTCTCTCCCTTTCTTTCCTTATTTTCCTTTCAGTCGCTCACGCTTTATCTTACAGCCACGCAGGACTTCAAGGAACCTAAGCTATGATTCACACTCTCAACCATTCTGCCTTTAATACTCGGAAAAACCCTAAAATCTGCATTTCAAAAATAATATTTGACTTTTACGTATACACGTATAGTAACAATAGAATTAAAAACGAGTTAAATTGACTCGGTACGTAAATTTATTATTAAATGAAAAGCGTAGCGGAGCTGTTACTTCCGACTTAAGGAACGAGATTGAAGCAGCTTTTTTTATTCTACGGTGAACACGAAACTGCGATTGAATGTCGGAGAACGTTCATCGACCAGTCGGCGGTCGACCGAACAATGTTTCCGTCACGACGACACAAATCATGATCGACGCGACGCATTATGCCTCGCTACGCACATTTTCACGCGAGACATTGTTCTCTAAATAACGCATGCTTCAATGGAGGATTTAATGGAACACGACGATTCGCAATCCGGAATTTGTGTTTTTGCTGTCTTGTTTCAGTTTTATTGATTTTATTTACGCCTACTCGACGAATTATCAAATAATTGGAACATAGTTTGCTCAATAATTAACAAGTCAATTACAGGTACACCATTTCCGTGCAATGGGATCACGTAGTACCAGGCTTTCCTTACATATCGGAAACGGGCTCTTTGTCTCCAGAATCGTGTATTTTTGCACAACTTCTTAACATAGCAACCTTACTGCGTAAATTTCGATAAAATTTTATTCGATCAGCGGTACCAATGCATCATTCGACAGTTTTGTTCGGTCCGACGCTTTCAATCGCTACGTACCGCATTAAATAGCGAATTCAAGGAGAAAATCGAACATTAAAGAGAATCGTTCATTGGTACATCTGATTTGGTTTGATCGAATGAATACTGAGCAATTACAAACAACATGTGTTTTTAGTCGCCTGTTGCGTCTATATCAGACATCGCCAAGTTGCACAATGGCAAACGGAACGGGGCAGCGATCTCGTCAGCAAAAAGATGGTTCTCGTGACGGCCTGGTGCGGGGCTTTAGCTTGTTTCGGCTTAAACATTCTAGCTAATTTTCAAGAAACTCGTGTTGTCGTAGCCCACATGATTGGAGCTATGACCTGTTTTACAGCTGGAACAGTATATTTTTGCCTCCAGGTAATGCAAACAGTGAAACAACCACCTAATGCAAGTACGTAATTTGTGCTCCAATAATTACTAAATTCGTGATCGACGCAATCAGAATTTAATACTTTCGTATCATTGATGAACAAGGGAATCGGGAATTAATTTTAATTAAACTTATTTTAAGTCGTGATCTACGATGACGGGTTCGTGAACAAACTTTCTTTATCTCTGCCATGTGTAAGACAAGGACAGAGATATCGTGCGACAAGGAGACTAGATGCGCCGCTCGTACCACCAACTTTTTTTATCAACTTCGAATACCCTGGTAAGTATTAGGGATACATGACATACATGAAGGTATCCGAGAATTATGCGTTTCACGGAGAGAGACAAAGACAGACGTCGAGCTTCTCTCTCTCTCTCAACCTAATACATAGAGGGAAGTTTTGTTAAGTTAAACTTAGGCACTTAATTAGTTTTGCAGCCAGAATATAGGATTCTGTACATTAAATAAATATAAAGTGTAGCCTTGGCTAACTTCTCGTTACAGTTTTGTTGAGATCTGTTGCATAATTAATAAGTTATTAACGATTTTATGTGTAAAATGGAGAGGGATAGAGGACGCGACTACCTGTCCTTGACTGAAACATTATGGACATAGACTAGACTTGCACCGCTTTCCAAAAATCATTAATATCTTATTTATTATCAATCAAATATGTTTAATGTATTATTGGAATATTGCAAGAGGTCTATTGTACTTTCTTCGATTATAGATAATCACAAAAGACGTTTGCAAAGTCAGCAAGTTAATTACTTTCAGAATGATGTTTAATATTTTGAGATTATTTCGAGAGAAAGTTTGCAAAAATTGATTAATAGCTGTTTAATGTAGCATAAAAAGAAGGTTCGTTCTATATGGTTTATTAGAAATGGATTACAAATTATTCGTGACTATTGAGTTATTAACAAATCTTCCCAGTCTTGCTTAGGTTGAGAGAGAGGGAGAGAGAGAGGGAGAGAGGGAGAGAGGGATAGGGGCACGTTGTCTGCCTTCTCTTTCTCCGTGAAACGCATAAGTGTCAGATACCTCCCCGTATTTTATGTATTCCTAGTACTTACCAGGGTATTCGAAGTTGTTCAAGAAAGTTGGTGGCATCAGTGTCACATTTAGTTTCCTTGTCTTACACATGACTAAGGTAGGAACGTTTGTTTACGAACCCGCAACCGTAAATGGCACACTGTTTGGTTTTTTTGTACTTGTTGTGCAATCAGTTTCTCCTTGTGTTGCACATTGCGAGCATTATAAATGCAACAATTTATTTAAAAATTCTTAATAAATAAAGAGATACAGTTCGGTAGTAATTAATAAACTTGTCGACTATGTACAATTTGAACTCGAATATGATTGGAAACAAGTTGGTGAGTATTTATCTCTGAACTTGATCGGCACCTAATATTTTGCAGACCTACTTGAGCCAGAAAATGGTGCCAGCCGTGAATGGACCTATGATCGTCTACGTCCGTGTTTGCCTAGCGACACTGACATTGATTTTGACAGCAGCTACAATCGTACCCGGCTACATGTCCATGATGGAATTTCAAGGTAACATGTTCCCTGCGTCTCTCAACTGAAAAGATCGATTCCGTATTTTGCAGGCAACGATTATAAGAAATGGTTACCAACGGATGGTGGCTGGGGTTGGCACGTTGCTAGCGCTGTCTCTGAATGGGTGCTGGTGATTGTTTATTGTGCTTTTCTAGTAACGTTCGTACCAGAGTTTCGATTAATTAATTTCGAGGATCCTGTCGTCACGGTATATCTTTCGATAATTTTATTTTTCTCTATAGACATTAAATTATGTACGAAATATCAAAACTAGTTAGCAAAGTTTATGTTATAAGCGTGAACGATATGAAACGAATTGTTAATAATAATGGAAATATTTTCAGCTGATATATTTAGACAAGGATCCAAATCTGAAAATACTGCACAAGTTGGACTCGCAGAACCAAGAATCTTAAATTTGCCAAAAGAGAAGTAGTTGATTAAATTTCATGTTTTGTTTCTTTACAACTATTCTTCATGAACGATCTAAACGATTGCGTCGTTTCCTCCAACTTGGCATGTCTTGGATCTATTCTATACAGGTTGTATATAATTAGCTGGACAAAATTAAGTTTGAAATTGCGTCAACGTGATCCAGAATAACCGCACACCGAGACTTCAAAATATTAAATCATTAAAGGCCGCTTTGTCTTTTACAATTTTTCAACATATCAGATAGCGTTCGCTTGAACGCTGCATAGTATTTGATTTGGAAGGAAGCAAATTAAAACATCCAGGCCACATTTGAAAGAAGAAAATCAAAATTTCCGAATGGTATAAAACTCGTACGCGACGGAAAATATAAATCGATCGAGATCGCTTGAAATAAAATGTTCTTTATCAACGCGCAACGTCTTCGGGTAGAATACCGCACGGAATTATATGAATTTTGACTCGTTTCCTTTTATTTCCTGCCAACAGATGCCGACATTTCCTCGTTCTAGCGGTCGATAAAGTCAAATCGATTGTCTCGTACCGGCGTTGTCGCGCGTTTCCTTGAAAACGCCGCTCGAAGCAACCTCGAAGACCTTAAACGTGACGAGCGACGCTTCCATTGTAAATCTTCGAAACCGCAAAACGCTTCGTCACCGAACGCGATTTATCCGCGATCACTTGTTCGGGGACCAGTCAACGAAAAAAAAAACACCTCGTAGTAGGCGCGTCGTGACGCGTGATTCGTACCGGAAGATATGTCGATCGACGATCGTGACGTTGCCGCTGGCGATCGGAATTCGGAGCGTTAACCAAAGACTGCAAAGTTCTCTCGACCAACAAATTTCAATTAAAATCAACTGGCACAGCCATTTCGGAGTACAACCGAAATCAATTTAATCGAGAAACCAAATCCGTCGTTGAGTCACGTTCGAGAAACGTGTTCGAGTCTGGTTCCAAGTCGACGGTAAAGTGGTTTCTTTCGTCGACCGTGGAAAAAAGTGCAGCAGTTATCTCGTTAAGCTGCGCCCATGTCGATAAGCGTTTCGTCCACGCATCGGAGCCGCGTTCGCGGAAGCTATCGGGATAAGCGTTTCTTGGAGAACGTCAACTAGAAACGACTCGCTGCCAGTCTCGCGGCGCAGCTGCCGAGAGCGCTGTTTTCGCTGTCGCGGCATCGATCGGCCACAGTCAGCCATAACCTTTGCAGCTCCACTGTCCCTTCACCCGGACTCTTCCAACTGAATCACCGTAATTGTTCGACGTACCGCTTCGAATTATCTCCGCCGTGTCCTGGTCGATTCCACGCGGTCGTCGCATCGGTGAGAATTGTTGTCGAGAATCGTTGTTGAGAGACCAACGAGCGCAAGCTGATCGACAACCGGACACCAGGAAGACCTTCAACCTTGCGCAACCCCTGCGAGAGGCTCTCCAGTTTCAGTGCTACGAGACAGCCTAGAGTGGCGACCATACACTCATGCGGAGAAGGTAGTCCTCGCAGACTCATTCCCCTTTGAGTCATCGCTGTTTCTGAAGTTTTCGCTCTGTCAGACCTGCACCGTGCCAGCCGTAATGCTGCAAAGCTGTAAAGCTGTAAAGCTGCGTTCTCTCGCCGGGAAAAGGCCTCTTCCCTTCGGCCGCTTGGCAACGCCCGCTTGAGAATGCTCGCACGCGTCGCGTACAGTCCGATGCGGCCACGTTTCTTCGTTTCGTACAGTGTCGCTCGACGCCGTTGACGTGTCGCCGTGGGCGACTATGTTTGGGTGCTCGGTGCGACTCGTCTAGCTCGCGTGCGATATTTCTGGCGAGGGCTTATCCGGTGGCTCAATCGTCAACTTGCGATTACATCTCCTACAACATTTTCGATGCCGTCACGTAGCGGAACAGCTGAGCCGCGCAGAGTTTTTGAGTAAACGTTCAGGAAGAGCCCCGAACAAACCTGTGCAAAATATACAAATGTTCTCGGCTCGGCAACCAGTGGTCCGGTTACATTTTCCCACCAATTTCGTGGTCTCTGCTCGTTTCGACGAGGTTTTGCGCGAATCGTGCTCGGTGAGTCCATGAGAATCGTGCGTGCGCAGCCGATGCGTATTTTCAATGTGCTGCATGTTCACGTGTGCGGGATTACGAAAACAGATGCACTCACTACTTCACGATTCAAATTTCCGCGGTTGTCCAGCGTTTCGTCTATGAATGCTTTGGAGTTGTCGATTCTCCGGCTCAAAGGAATGCTTTCGTGTCTATAATTACGCGCACTACCATGGACTGTGGATTTTTCTACCAAACTACGTTACTCGATGATTATCGACTCGCGTGCTTCATATCTTTGTAATCCGAACGTTTCAACGTTGAAACCCGAGACGATAGTTTCGAATGTACTTTCAAATCCATGGTATCGGTCTTCGAATTATTGTTCTTCCAAGTTGTTCAAATTCGAACGGTAGAGACAAATAAAGCCCTTTCCCCGGATAGATCGATCAAACCATAATGTCCCGGACGGCAATCGGTTCGCCTAATTTTATTCGATTCGAGCAGGATGCCAGAGCGTGAGACTCGGACGACGATAATAGAACCAGCAGGTTTCTCGGCGCGGCCCGGTGCGGTTTGGCCGCTCGTATAACGCTATGTGTGTTTTTTGATTGAAGGTGTTGCGAAGAGGAGCTTGATGGCAGCCGAACCGCAGTGCGGTCGTCGGTCTAACCACTGTTGCGCCGGCTAGCTCCGCGGAAAAGAAGGCAAAGCACAGTGCCTTCGGCCCGCTCGAACAGACGAGCATGAGTGTTCGTGGCTCGAGGACACGTGCTTCGACGCGTGTATCTGCTCGATAGCGGCGTGCAACGCGGACGTCGCCGACTGACGTCAGTAGTTCCGGCGGAAAAACGGGCAAAAGCCAGGAACGGGCATCATCGCCATGGAGCACCAGGATTATCTAATCAATCTACATTATTTGCCGATCTTCCTATTCATCGCGCTTCCCAGCGTTTTCATTGCAACGTAAGTTTCTGGCTTCGATTTGCAGCAATCGCAATCTTTCGCTAGAAATCTTGCAGCGAACACGAGCAAGTCTTAAGCGGACTTTAAGAGAACAACTTTATTTACATAAATTTGTTAATGAATTCTCTCGACAGCTTGTAGAGGCGATAAGAGTAGACGTAAAAGACACAATATTCGTTATTAAATTATGGCATATGAACGCGCGTTGCGCACCTTTTCAATATCACTCAGAAAATCTGGATCGCAAATTGTGCGCTAAAATTGCGCATAACGAATTAGTGAAAACGATTTCGTAATTCTGAGAAAGAATGTTTAAAGTATTCACAAAGATAGAGCTAATATCACCTTTTGTCGTATCAGCGAATAAAATATTCGATTAGCATCTGCTGAATCATAATCTTTATTTCTTCGAGCCTTTCGCGAGTCATTTAATATGCGCAATAGACGTATTAATGAGACATTGTTATTCGTAATAAGAAAGTTTGCATCTGATATCGAACGCGACGCAATCCGTTCAAACAAATTGAGTCCAAATAAAAATGTTCGTTTGTAGGAAACGTTTTATGAAACGTTTCGTTTTTTACTAAACGGCTAAACGAACGAATCTTTGGTGGATGGAACTGAATCATCGTTTTCGGAAAGCGAAATAATATTCTTAAAGCGAAAATGAGATTGTTAGTTTAGCGAGACGAAACGTTTAATGCTAAATCTAATTTTACCAGCGGTAACATCGATCCGAACTCTTCTGTTTGTCCACCAAAAAACTATTACGAAAACGTGTTTTATCCGGCGCTGCCTTTTCCGTATAGTTGTGCGCGGTTCAATTGCCTTTTCTATTTACCATGTTCTACCACGTTAGGCGTCGATGCAATCGGCAAATGACTCACAGTTTCTACTTTGCAGTTATGTAATATCGGTTCTGTTGGGCCACGTGGAGGCCGGGTTTCCTTACATCTCGGACACGGCAACCTACGCACCGGAAAGCTGCATATTCGCCCAGTTTGTCAACATGCTAGCAATGCTCAGTGAGTCCATTATCACGGATACATTTGAATTTTCGATTTCTACCGGTGCCTGGAAAATCGATCGTCGCTCAGCGAATGGTTTAGTGACCTCGATTCTCTTTCGCGCGGGAGACACGAGACTTTCGGTAAAGTAAAAATAGGGTTCGACCATTGAATCGTTCTCGGGTGAATAACGTTGGATTCATTTACACGGATGCGTAAAAATGATTGGTAGTGGTACCAGATGTTACGTAGTATCGACGTAGACGTCGTTTTCCAGTAATTCAATTGGTAAAATCGAACGTTGCATTTAAAAGAAAATAGTTGCTTCATGTTTCGTGCCTCGCGGTATTGAATATCGACTGTTAAACGTTGTCGTTTCAGTGTCCTTCGTGGTCTACATAAGGTACTCCCAGGTAAAGGAGTGCACGACCGTCTTCAGTTTACAATCGTCTCTACCAAAATGGAATCACTGGGCTCTAATCTTTGGCCTAATGTCTACCTTCGGCCTTTCCGTCGTCGCTAATTTTCAAGAAACTTCCGTACTCGTTGTGCATTTCATTGGCGCGCTTCTTTGTTTCGGCGGTGGTACCGCTTATTTCTGGACACAGGTGCGTGATGAAACGTCTTTCGATAATCAAAAAGAGTCTTGTCGCTAGAATCCATGAAAACCAGTTAAACTTCCAACAATAAGTATGCGGTTTTCCGGTACTGCGCTTTCCGACGCGTAGTTTAGTCTTATCGCGAAATAACTACATATCACCGGAAGACTGACCATATTCTCGTACCTTCCTGGTACAAACACGGTTTGCTCCCACTGTATGTGGCATTGTGTTAAAAAGAAAAAAGGAAAAAAGAAACACAGGAATCAGTAGTGGCATACTACGTTATACGATGAAAAATGTCTCTGTAAATCTTTGCGATTATTCAGGAGTTATTTTAATCGGTTATAAATTGTATTTGATGTACTAGTTTATGTGAAACATCCATAAAATCTGTAATCTAGTCAGGTACTGGCACATGTTTCTGGGCAAAGAAGGCGGCACTCAGCATTGTTGAAACAAGCTACAGATAACACGCGAATGCTATAGTATAAAATTAGCAGGATCGTAATCCGATCGGTTTTCCTCGTCTTGCATCGTTTCCTGGAAAACTAATTATGCAGGACACGTTACTTTGGTCCGGAATAAAAACTCACGCTTTTGTAGATATCAATCGACCTGTTTCGTTTTCAGGCTGTATGCACGTTCTACCTACATCCGCTGGGATGCTCGTTGAGACTGGCGCATCTGCGAACCGGGTTGTCCATCTTCTGCACCGTTTGCTTCTTCGTTACCCTCATCACCGGCGTGCTGTCGCACCTGGTTTATAAGGGTTGGTTCGTTTCCTTTCTGCACCCACTCGTTTCCTTTTTCGCGCGCCTGCTAACGAATCCGCGACCGCTTTCTATTCCAGGAACGAATCCTCGGAAATGGTACAAAGAAGACGGTGGCTGGGAGTTGCACGTGGCCAGCACGGTCACCGAATGGATCTGCGCCATAGCGTTCTGTATCTACCTTCTGACCTTCACGGATGAATTTAGAGACCTCAAGATCAGTCATCCAACAGTACATTCGCATTTCTACTTAGACTTCTCGTTAGGCAATCATTCCCATTTAACTCCTTAACTTACAATTACGGGCGTAGCTCGTAGTAGACGATCGGGCCAAACATAAATATTACGGGCATAGCACGTAATACGATGATCGGGTCAAATATGAAAATTAGCGGCGGCGCCCTTCTATAGTTATGAATATTTGTGGAATATTTGATAAGTAATTACAACGTGATGTAATAATTGTGGTAGATGCAAGCACTACAAAAAGTTTATTTACGATTATATAATATTTAGGATTGGCCCGATCATTGTACGGAATAAGTCGTGCGAATGGCTCGAAGGCTGCGCGAGCTTGTATACGTTTTCGGCCCGAAATTTTCGAACCTAAATCGTAGGTTAAGGGGTTAATCCGGAATAAATCGCTATAAACGAAAACGTTGATCTTCTTTGTCAACATTTTGCACAGATCATTGTATCGTTGTATCGTTTTGTTAGGTAATCTGCGTGCCGAGTCGCGCGAGACTGAACAACGAGGCGCTGAACGAGAGCCAGAACTCTGCGATGAATCCCGAACGGCGCTCGCCGAGGACTACCTGATCGTTGATAGGCAGAGGCGTCGGTGGTTATGTGAACCTTCTCTCACACTCTCCGGTCAACACCCCGTGCCCCGGCTACAGGTACTGCGAATCCCGAGAGGCTTTGTTGGACGAGGTGGCGCCTTTGGTGGCGACCACGCCGTCAGCTACCTGCGATGTTGACAGGAGAACCGACGTTCTCTGCCCGGTGCAGATACACGCGCAAGACCCACCGATCCGTGAACGGCGACGACAGTCCACGGAACGAGAAGGCGCCGAGAGCAGGCAAAAGTGGGGCGAGGATTACCCAAGGAAGTGGATAGACCTGGACGAGAACATCTTGGACGGCTACATACTGATAGACGACGCGTGCTTGGAGCCTACCACGGCGCTCGACGAATCGCAGGAGCTTCCTTACCCGGAAGGCGCCGCGGAAGCCGACGACGAAGAAGGCGACGCCGACAGTCATGGCAAAGGTGACTCCTGGATGTACAGCAGGCGAAGACGAGGAGTCGCGAGGAAGCCCGGAGAAAACTCGGATCTTTGCACAACCTACCCACTGGCCAACAGTCACGGCAGCGGCCGAGAATGGAGCAGTCACCCCAAGTACGGCGAGCTGTACTCGCACATCGTCGTCAACAAGTTCCTGGAGGCGAATCGAGACGTCGCGACGAATCACTCGGTGGCGAATAGTCACGGGAATCGCAGCATCTCGTCGGACAATCAGGAAGGAAGCTTCGAAGACACCGCGGAGTTCGATCGGCTGTACCGAGGCAGCAGACCGAGCACTAATTACGAAGTCGCGAACAGTCACACCAGTTACGGGGCGTATCTCGAAGGACGCGCGCAGCAAGAAGACGCGACGCGATCGTCGGGCTGGCCGGTCGCGTCTTGGAGGGAACATTTGTTCAACGCTTCTATGCCGGAGGAGAGGAAGCTCGAGTCGGCGAACATCGATATCATCGAAGACGAAGACGACGACGTTGCGTTTACCGATTCAACGGCAACGAAGCTGGAGAGGGAGCCACTGATCGAACCGGCCTGCGACATCGAGCAGTGTTTGGTTCAGATCGAGGAGAGCTTGTTGAACATCGAGCAGAACTTGCTCCATGTGCAGGATCTTGATATACCGGAATTGCGAAACCTCTTGTATAACAGCCCGACCATCGAGAAAAGCCTATTCGAAGTCCAGGATCTTTTGTACACCGAGGATATTGTTCCCACGACAAAACAAAAGAAATCCTTGTCGTTGGAGTCCGAAGAAGAGAACGAAGACGAAGATGAGGACGAGGAAGAAGAACAAGTTTGGATCGAACGCGACTCGACGATCAAAGATGACGATGACGAAGACGGCAATCCTGGCGGCGGTGGTCTCGCCGATTCCTCGAACGAATCGCTTGACACGACCAATGTCTCGGAGGCTAACCACTCGGGATCGACGGACCATTGTACGAACGTCGACTTTGCGAGCGGGTCTACGATCTTGCCAGACGGAGAGAAATCCAGCTACACCGAGAAGGCAGTAAACTTCATTCCGAACAGTCTGAACAAAACGCTGCCCAGAAGAATCGTTCTTGACGGCGCTAAGGAAAACATTCGTATGTGTTCATCAGAGCCCGAGGAGCCAACGTCCATCGACTACAATCTGAACACCGCCTGCGCGGAGAAGAAGCTGTTGTGCCGCGACAAGTGCCACAACAGGACCAACTCTTTGGACAAGAACTCGACGTTTCCGAACCTGGGCTCGCCCGACAAATTGGATGCCGGGAAGAGTTCCCTGCAAAATTTGCTACTCGAACCCGCTAAGGGCAACGCGTTGGACCTCTCGGGGAAGGCCAGGTCGGAGGAGATATTGCAAACCTCGCGGGAGAAATTTTTGAAAAATTTCAACAGAAGGAGCATAGACGACAAACGCTGGACCATCATGGAGGCGAAGACGGAGGACGTGCAGAAAAGGATCGAGTCCATAGCTTCGCACAGACGGTTTATGGTCTCTGGGTCGAACGATCCAAAGGGGGCGAGAGTGGCGAAGGAATCGATGGAGAGCAGCCCAAGCTCGCGAGACAAATCGCCCACCAGGTCTAAAAGAACCGCGATCTCTAGCGACAAGAGCCAGGAGAAGGATAAGGAGACTGCCAATTGCAAGGGTTTCGAGAAAAGGAAGAGGAACAAGATGACGAGTAGAAGTCAAACTTCGGAGAACGCATTGATGCCTAGTAAACTGATCTCTCTGTCGTTGTCCCTGCTGCTCGCGGCTCTGCTGCAGGCGGTCAGGTGCCTGACGGACCTGGTCGAGGACGCCTTCAAGTCTGTCAGCTACGACAGAGGCGGCATGTTGCAATGAGACGCTCTGCGAACGATTTTCGTCCGGCACGCAAACGTCCCCGGGGGGACACGGTATCGTCCTTGATAAGATACGCGTTCGAATGGTAACGTTAGATGACACTACACGTATATTTCGTCGCACGTATCTCCTTTTTCAACGTTTCCTTGTACGCTTCCGTCCAAGACCAGATTCCCGTTATGATGGTGCTCACAATTTTTCCGCGAACCGATAATTATCTCTCGTCGGTAATAGAAACGTAGACAGTTGTCTCAATGTGGTTAGCAGCGTCGAGCGTCGCTCGTTGGGTTGTCGCACGTGAATTAATCACGAAGAACGACGATTATCGTCGAGGAACGCTAACCGATAACAGAGCACGCCTTTTATTCGGAAAATATTGTACGAATCGTGTGGCAAAAAAGTAATGTGTAACTTCTGGTGCAAACATTGGCTATAGTTTGGACACGTTGCGTTATGATTCTTTCCAGTAATTCATTTTAACGCGTAAATATACAATATACAATATACAAAGATTGATCGTGCAACGGTAACTGAAACGAAACGTTTCTTTCTTAAATAGATAGTTTAATCTATTCGATGCAGGGTTAGATTTTTACACAGGGACCACTGGTATTCATATGCGTTTAGTACAGATTAGATTTCATTGAACACTCTGCGGACATTACGAATATTTCCGTAAAAGACAGCTCTCCGATAGTTCGCGAAAATATTTTTCTAGAAAATGTCTAAAAGTATCCGAGTTGAGTTGTGATTCGAGGCTCGTCACGTGTTACTGGAATTTTAAAGATACATTCTTGATGGACTGATCAAATTAACGACTCAAATTACTCCAAGCATTCCTTTAATTTTATCGAAGACGAAACCAATGTCAATCTTTGTATTATCAATCAATCGTTTTATATCAACGAATAACGTGTCAGCGAAGCAACAGGATTCGCGTGCGACAGCCCGACTCGTCGCGTCTGAAATTGTTTGTAGACCTTAGCGATAGCGATCTAACCAATAAAGTATCGAGCTACGGAAAGTCGCGATAAGGATCATCGGTAAAACAGAACATAATCTCTCCGTCAGTAATTCGACGATCGAACGTCGCGAGCCGAACGTGCCGCTCTCTGTTATAAATGTTCAGTGTACGAATTCATAGCTTTATGGAAACGAAGAAGCTCCACGCATCACGCCTCGTCAATAAAAGATATCCTCTTGAGAATCAACCCTGCGAACAGCCTAGAACTGGTCTTGGAAATCGCGAAAGAAGAAAAGGTTGTCGATACGGAGACTTCCAGTTTCGAATCTATAATTTGCAACCATAAACGTCCAGAAGCTGCTGCTGATGTCTGTGATAAACGCTATGCTTACGATCCACGATTATGTTTTTACGCAGAAACGCTGCCGAATGGAAACGAGAAAGCGTACATCGTAAGAGCGATACGACCTCTTGTTTCATTTTCATTTTCCTTTTCTTTTTCTTTTCCTTGTTCCGTTGTACTTAACCGTCGAGAGGATTTCGTGGCGGACACGAAGAGAGAGAGAGAAAGAGAGGGAGAAAAAGATTGTTGTCGGACGAATCGCAGAACGCGACGAGATCGGATAGTCGTCTCAGGATAGGCGGCTGATTTATCAGAACGCAATCAGAACTTTTAACGAGCTTCCAAGGAAGGTGTTTACGGATCGCTAAGCGAGTATGTGCCAGAAACGATGACGCGGCGCGAAATTTGATAGTGCACGATAATAGAAAACGAAGAATGTTACAGATAAGACTTATCGATGGTGCAAAGTACGGGCTAAGCATTGTACGGTGTTTGACATCGCGTGCGTACACACGTTCAAAAGTGCCTAAACCCATCGCGAGTACGCGAGGTACAGTACATATTATCTAGTTAATGTTAAAAATGAGACAGAACACAAGGAATAAAAGAAAAGAGGAGTGAGAGAGAAAGAGAGAGCGAGAGAGAGAGAGAGAGAGAAAGAGAGAGAGAGAAAGAGGGAGAAAATCGAAATTAAAGAAACTAACGATTTAAACGCTACCTATGTCTCTACCTAAATAAGCCTCTTTTTTTGCTAGGAGAAAAAAAAACACAGAAAATAAAGGAACGCAGGGCGAGCCAACGAAAAAACGCTTAACAACGTTCGAAATACATGTGCATGTGTTCAATCACTTTTATACCCACCTCCATCCACCCTTCGTCTCTTCCCGCTACTCACGGTGCGAGAGCTTCTTTCAAAAGTTTGGAACCTCTCGCAAATTAATTTCCTCCGGCCGGAGCAGATTATCAAGGTCTAATAAGAAATTTCCCAACGAATTTTATGAACTCGTTTTGGTAAAGTTTATTCGCGTTAGCCCGCGACGCTCGAAGCTCCAGGGATCTCGCGAACCTCGAGAAAATGTAATCAAACCCTCTTGCAAATTAAAAATCACCCCCGCCTCGGCATCAAGAAACTTGCTCGTCAATTTATTTACACCGGAGCGAGAAAATTATCCGTAATCGCGTTCCGTCCGCGGAAAGGAGACTCTCGGCAAACGAAGTTCTTTCCGAAAATCAGTTTCGACAGGATCAAGCTTGTCGGTAAAACTGATTTTCCTCGGACATTCGCTTAAACGGCGCTCTGGAAGTACAACAGTAATTCTATCAATTTTATGAAAACTTGTCGATGCGATAAATAAATACAGTTTTATTCGACTCTTGTTTCCCGCAACCGATACGGAAAGCTTGTATTTTACGCATAGACACAATTTCCACAACCAATTTCCACAGCTTCACGATACCATAGTATTCTGTTATCAGCTGTTGCCACTGTTCAAAACCGCGTCTCTCTTCAGCCAACGATCCCTATACGCATCGCCATGAGATCATCCAAAAAGTTCGGGATACCGCAGTTCTCGTCCCAGAGGAGAGGCAGAGAGAGAGGGGGGGGGTGTGAGAAATCAAGGCAGAGAGAGAGGGAGAAAGCGGAAGAGAAAGAGAGAGAAAGGGAGAGCGGTGGTATCGATCAATGCTTTACGCCTTACGCTTATCTCGTGTGACAAGGGAGGTCGGCAGGTCACTATAGAACGAGCTTCCGAACCTACTTCGCACCTAACGCGTCCTCAACTACCGAATCAAAATCGATTCTGACCTCCATAACTTCACGGTCTTCCATGAACAGCTAATTTTAATCCAGCTCCGGCAATGACCGTACTCGAGGCACCAACGATGCTCGACAGCGTAACACGAGCAAGGATATCCTAAATATATCGCTGCCGATCGATCGGCCATCGCGTAACTTCCTTTTCGCGATAGACTCCTCCGAACACTTGATAAACCCTTTCGGAGCAGGAACCACCCCCGGAGAGAAGTTTCACGTCCACCTGTTATCCGATCGCGTTCGATTTGTCCAGGTAAGGTGATCCATATTCATGCGGGGCCAGGCGCCGTTAGAATTTTCAATCGAGTTCCTCGGCATGGCTAAAACACACTCAGAATATATTAAAAGGAGACGACGGCCGCCATCGTCGAGCTTTACGGCCCACTCGAACAGTTTACAGAGCACTCGAATCGCGTCGCTTCGTCTCGCGCGGATATTGGTCGGCCAAACCATAACACACCGATATTGACATCTCATCGGGTATTTATTGCTGATCGCTATATCAGGAGAGATTCTTCGGGATCGTGCCCCTGCGGAATATCAATCGTTTAGGGAGGCGGATCTGGTACGGGTGGGCTTTACGGCCGCTGACTGGCCGATAGAAAAATCGCGTCCGAGGCGAACGCTTCGCGACGAACTTGGCGCGGTTCGGTAATGCTGAAATATACGCTCCCGGTGAAAATAAGGCGGATAAGACACGAGCTCGAAAACATCGTCGGACCTTTTCCATCGTTATCGTGTACCACGCTCGAGGCGTCCGATGCCTACGAGAGAACTGCATCGGCCACGTCGCACCCCCCGCACCCTCGCGCCCTTCCAACTAGCAGCTACGTGCTCCAGAATTACAAGATGCATCGGCGCTTTGTTGGCCTGTGAATCGTGTCGCCGGAAGAATCGTATAGCATACGTGAAAATTGGTTTCGCACGGTGAAAAGAATTTCGCGACGACAGAGAGGTGAAAATCTGACGAATTTCTAACGCGTTAGTTCACCTCGGATCCTTTTTCCAAACGTTTTACATTATCATTGAAAACAAACATAAATCGGGAGAGCTTGGACACGTAATGCGCTTTTACTAGTTTCGTGACCAAAAACAAAACAAAACTGTACTCGTTTTATCTTCTTCCACGAGATTTTACGCCGCTTTTACTACCACGGTGCATCATTTTATAAGGTATCGAACCAAAGAAATCCGTTCGCGCCGAATAAGAAGCATCAACCTTGGCTCGAAAAATAGAACACCATTGTAGAAAAGCGATACCTTGTTGCCACATGGCGAGATTTACGAGGGATTCTAAACTGTAAATATTTTACCCCAGTTGCGAGATACCGTCGTAGCAGCAACAGCTGTGCACCTATACGGATCGTTGCTAAACTTCTTCAATAATCGAATACTTGTTAAACGAGTTAAACAGAAAATTGAGCAATTCCGAAAATCGTCGACAAAGCCACTACGTGGCTCCAGGGATCTTCGCATGTTTTCCTTTTTAAATCTTTTAGTTCGCTTTTACCGTTCGTTTTAACGATATGCAAACACGAATGCATCTCTAAAACAACTCGATCTCTCCCAGATGGAAATAACGACGAACAAAGAGTCGCTTTAGAGACATACGGAAAACATGGAGCTTGCATAATTAGCAACGACGCCGTGTTACGTTGTTGGAGACGAATTGTCAAAGGTCATTAAAGATACAAAATATTAACATTTTACAAACGAAATTGTAGTTTACGAATTCCCACGTAAATTAAACAAGAAATTAACCCCGTATCAATGAATTACATTTAATAGAGAAGATAAACGAGCATTACAAAGTTCCTATTCGTTGCCGAAGCTTAGTCCTCGAATAACGGTATATAAAGCCATTGCTACATTTTCAATAAACTGAGCGGAATCCCGGGATCGCGATATTTCGCAGAAGACGCGAAACTTCCTAAAACGAAAAATACCTTAAATCGTACGAATATGAAGTTCAAAACAGCTTGGATTCATCGGAACGCCGAGGCGCTGAGTGAACTTTTCTCGGGACCGGGATAGTTTGGTGCTTCCAACGAGAAAATTCTTACCTCGGGGAAACTCGGAAAATTTCAACGACACTCGAGTAGCTCGTAACCCGAGCAACATGCAACGAGAACTCGACGGCAAACTATAACGCGTCTACACGGTGGACGCAGGAATACTTGCGCGTTACGCGAAGCTTGTTCCGTAAGCTCTCCTGCAAACTGAAACTCCAACGGGACACGTGCCCGTGAAAAATAGAGCTCGCAAAACCAGGCTTCGTGTCTGGAGCTTTTAGATAAAAAATATTAATGGAGACTGGGGATCTTTGCGCGGCCTAACATTCTCGGTCCAAAGTCTCGACAGTGTGCCCCAAAGAGGTATTCCTCGAACTTGAAAGCGACTGTTTCTTCCGGTCTAGACTTCAGCGTTCGCTAGAAATTTTACGGAATTAAAACTATGCCAACGGACTTGCGTTATCGCACCGGAATCATAGTTTTCGACTCGATGAATCGAACAAAGAACAATTCACGATAGTCTGACCACGTTCGAACTATTCCCGCAGTTTTATTTCACCGTAGCGTGTCCGGTTAATGGCGGATCTATCTACTTCACTACTCTATTTCAAGTTTACAGACCCCGTTACATCGCCGCCGCAGCACAATTTAATTTTATTCGATTGTTGCGTATGGACCGGTCGTTTCCATTTATCGTTACTATTAACCTTTGGGATACGAGACCCTCCGCCGAGTTACGCTGGGACACGAACGTCTCCTTTTTTTATGAAACATTAATAAAGACGTTCATTTTCATTTCGTCTCAAAGGTGCAAAAATGTTCGTTTTAACCTCCAGCAACAATTTCGCCGTAATGTTCCATTAAAACTACATAATCGTGTCCCGGGGCGAACTACACGGCTTCTCGCTAAAGGGCTAGTTGTTATTTGCAATATCGCCGGTCGGGCGAGCGGCGTTCCACTGAGAGAATTGCAAATTGAATAGCAGAGTGGCACGAATGTTACTTGGTTACAGTGGCACATTTCATCGTTATCGATTCGTACGGTAAATCATTTTGTATATTGGTGAGATCGAGTCGCTTAGGGGAGAAGTGTTATGGAAAAGACACGTATTGGGACACCAGAGACTACTCTGGTACTCTATATTTCGATTTCTCAGTTTTTAATATTAAAATACGTTGCTTGAAATTCGAAAGGAGCGACCAAAGTCTAGAATCTCGGTCTGCTCATTGTCATCTCGTTCTTTCAAACGGCGTTTCCGAATGTTCGGGCGACTCATCAACGTTTCCACTCCCTTCCTCGCTATTCGACAAGTAAAAAGCTATCGCTCCGCTGGCGTAGATAATGATAGAAAACGCGACAAAAAGTTCTCATTACGGTCGTCGATCGCAATCGACATAGCGTCTCAGCGCGGAGAGCTTCGCCGCGACGACGACGAAGATGACGACAACGACGAATGGCATCGCGTCAAGCGGATAAAAATGCATCTCCGGGATGCGGAAGAATTTCATTAAAGTCTGGTCAGAGAAGGATAAGGGGAGGAAGAAGAGATCCAATTAAATCTAAAAACTAAAGTACGTGAAGCAGCACGGTAGGATGCAACAGAAACAAGAGTACTTTTGATCTCTTCTGTGACGATTTAAAGAGCGATGTACCCCCAAGATAAACCTATCCAGGTGGAGGAGAACAAAGGATGGGGAGAAAATGTAGTATGTTTCCCAGCCAATGAAGAGACGCGTGATATTAAAACCGAGATACTCGATGAAAGGTCGATCGTTCTCATCGGAGCGGCAAAAGCAGCTTTCGCGTTCAAAGCTGCAAATAAATGTTCAATACCTTTTATCGGGCACCTTTGCAGAATGCCTCTGGAATTGTTATTTGATGCGATCGTAGCTGTGTGAAATTACTCCCGGGACGTGCTTGATATACCGTGCGTTCTTGTCTACTCCGCAAGCATGTCGATACGTTACGCGTTTAGTACGTACGGTTCCTCGATAGGGATACCACTAATTGATAACCGATCATTTTTACGCAACGCGCGAGATCGATACCATCTCTAGATTCGAATCATCGGTGTCCTGTAATTACAAATCGTTGCTAATTGAACTCGTTGAATAAACGCGATAAATATTCAATTCTTACAAATGCCTAAAAAATGGAATTAATGCGCGAGGATGCTGCGAGGAACAGATTGAAACTATTTCCTCTTAAAGATTAATGAGAAACAACGACTTCTCGCCGAGAAATTTCACTCGAAATTCACCTCCAGCGGAGTTGGAGTACTCGTCTAACAGCAAGAACTCTCGCAGCGACGTTTCTCGTAGACTCTCGAGTGTTTACGACACATATTTTCAAGCCTACTTTATGCCTGAGCACGAGGTAAAGTTAAAACCGTTCGCTGTTCTCGCAAGCTACGCCCGCTAAATAACGTCCACTAATTTCTGACCCTGCTATCGTCGCGGAAACTCGAACGAAGGCTCAGTCGAGTTAGAAAACTGTTTGAGGAGCGAATCTGTCGGTTGCCTCGAAAGCAAGGAAAATGACGGGGTAGCGTTAATGTCCAAGGTGAAAATTGTTCATGCCGGTATTGGTATCGGTAGTGGTATTGGTAGTGGTAGTAATAGACCGGCCGAATCAATTTCACGGCGAAGGTGTATCGAACGCAGGGTAAACATGCTCCGATGAACAAACGTCGAACTCTATCGGAAATAATTAATCAGCGAATTACGATGGAGCTTTCGCTTGGGCGGTCTCGTGTATCTAAGCAACTCAAGCGAAAAGATTTTTCGAAACGTTCTGTTGAGGATCATCTAGTACGAGCAAGCATTTCATGCGAGCGTACAAATAATTATCGTGTGAGTAGAAGTAGAAATTCATTCAAATCAGTAGAAGTCACAAATTCATACTTGCACTTCTTGCAAATTCTGATCGAAATCAACCGCGGGAGAGAAGCACGATTCCATAAAACCGGAGAAAGTTACACAGGGAATCGCAAAGTGGAAAGCCGATTTGATTTTAAAATCAATACGAACACAACTTTAAAACTACTCGCTTGGAAGCTGGATCACTACTTACATGATCATCGTTTTCAAATTATGTTGCTGTTTAACGGACCTTCCTAATGAAATCGATTACATTTTGTAGATACTGCTGGGAGGGACAGCAGTTCTTTGGTAATCGAAACGGAAGGAAAATAATGTTATATTTACCTTTGACGAGGATCGTTTTTTTCGTTTCACGGAAGAAATCGCGCCAATCGCACCGGGGGTGTAAGGTGAACGAGGCCGGAGGGATGGTCAGCTAAAATGTCAAGAGGGGTCTCGTGTAGCGTGCACCAATATTTCCGGGACAGGTTCGTCGTAGACGAAGGTTGCGCCGATGTGGAAGCGAAGGCCGACGATAATGGGGAAAGGAGATACTCAGAAGGCGAGGCGAGGGCGCGAGGACGAGCTCCTAGAAAAGGAGGACGAGCCACGCCGGAAGCAACGGATTCGTCGCTTCGAAACGAGAATACGACAGTGGGATCGACTGGAGGGCGCGGGTAAAGGGTAGCAACGGGTGGCACGGGGTTGCTACGGGCGGCAACGAGTGGCAAGGCGAGGAACGCGGGAAAAGCAGAGTATTCGTCCTTGTAACTGGGCCCTCGAGTCCTCGACGGCCCGACTCGCATTTCAAGATACGTACATCTTACGTTTATGTTCCTTAAAATACGTCACCTTGCCTCGGCAATTAGCACCGAGCACGCAAATGGCCCTTGCCGAACCCGTGCACACCTGCAAGGTGAAAGACGGAAAGTTCAAGGTGACGTAGCGTTGCGAGCTCGTTGTTTTAAAGCTGAAACGCAAGGTAATTAGAAGGTCGGCACGATGGGATCGAGAGACAACGCATTCACGTTTCCGCGTTAACGTTAATTAGCTTCAACCAACGACTCCGATGTTCGATCTGTGGTTGTCTTTTGGCGATATTCTTTGAGTCTCCGATATCGCCGATGGAGACGCAAAAGCATTCCATCGGTTCGAGCCCGTAAAAAAGGGCTGAGTACTTTGCGAGGCTTGCAACTCCCGGCCATTAATTTCTTAGTCTCTCGAGTGCAAAAGTACTGGTCGGCCGAAGCGCGAGTGCAACTGGCCGTGTTCATCCATAGAAAATGTAAAGTTTTGCATTATTTCGCACAACACTTGCCATCGAGCATCCGTGCACCAGGCTCCGAGTACCTTTTTCTTTTTCCCTGTTTCCCTCTGGTTCTGTACTCGGCGTTGGAACACGCTCCAGCACGCTGAAATACTTATCGCGCTGCGTAAGGTCGCCCCCGAACTCTTCGAACACGTACCTGTCCGCATATTAAATCAGTCGCAATCTACATGCCATTTTATTAATGTCTTCTTTCGGTCTCAGCCCACACGAAACACGTATTATTCACCGTTGATTTTGCCAACGTAACATCGACATTTATCATAGACTACTGATTTTATCAAGATATATTTCCATGACGTATCGGGAGAATCGAAATTTATTGTGCCGTTTCTCTTTCACGGAATGGACGAAGACAACTTGTAATTTACGTAAATTGCGTATTTTCGTCGAACGAACCGATCGCGATATCGAAATTATGTCTTGTCTTGTATTTCACGGTAGAACGATCAGAGCAGACGTCTACTGTCCAACTTCCTTGATCGAGTATTACGAGGGTACGGGGTTCTTCCGTTAACTGTACATCGGAGCCAAGGGACGTAGCCAGTCTGAGCAAACTCTCGAAAATTCATGTTTCAGATGCAATTTAATCTTCTGGAAAGTTTTTCATCGAATATATTAATACATTTAACTGAAAAATTGATTTTGTCAAAAGTTCAGACTAGAATACTTGCTTGATATTCTTCGAGCAGAAACTGTGAGGGCTACCGAATCTGTCCACATGCTCGTGGTGGCCACACGCGTTCCCCTAAGTTCCTACGAGATTGCCCCGAACGGCTAGTTGCATACGATAAACTTCCTCTGGAAGGAATTCCGTTCCAGGCTCGAATTCCGGGGAATTTAAGCGCATCGTATAACCGGGCCCGCGATACGTTTGTCGAAATGGTCAACGCGGGTACGCGATCCCTGAGAATTTCCTCTGGATTCCATATCTCATTCGACCAGGGCTCCGCATCTCGAATCCTAGAAATTTCCTTTTAATATTGAAAGTTCATCAATAACAGGCACACGGAACACGAACCTCGATTACCGGATTATGTATATTACCTCCGTGCGGGACTCATCCGCGGACGTAATGAGAACAATGCTGGTCCAGATTTAATAAATTTTAGATATCCCGCGCATCGAGTGCATATCAGAAATCGTGGGTACGTGCGGCATCGCTGCGATCGAATTCAATTACTAATTCGCAGTCAGAAAATTGCACGATCCGTACGAATGGTATATATCGAGAATCATTAGATATATCGAGAATGCTTAGCGAAATCGCTGGAAGGCGTTAAAAGGGAAGCAAACGGAGTGTTCATCCTTTTAAAACCTCACGCGAGGATTTACGTGCCTTCTAGTTGTATACTTCGACTTAATAAAATACGTTATTTTAGTTATTTTATAAAATGTTCATTTCTTCGACGACAGAAGTGTTATGTCAATGACGAAGAAACGTAAAGTTTGGTCATAGAAACAAACGAAACAATTTGACAACCGTTGCTTGAAGAACCGTGAATACGGTTTCCGGGATTCGCCCACGATGAATCGGGTGCGACACAACGTACCGACAAAATGAAGTCTTCGAAACCGTTAACAAGAATAGACGAGGATAATATTTCACCGATCATCGGTGCGCGACTGCATTTGATTTGAATGGAAACCGGAATCGATTCTCGGCGTTTCCTGGCGCCGTTTGCCACGATTCCCGCGTACTTTCCCACTTCGGACTGTCGGCTGAATTATTGCCAACAGATTTTGGGTTCACTTTCTCTTGGGTCGCACTAATGTTAATCGACGTCTAAATAATTAATGGAACGTCGGAATTTTCATTTTCAAGGTCGAGAACAATTTCGCGGATTCATTTTTTAGCGGACTTGCGCCGATCCGGAAGCGTGGGAGTATTAAATAACCACGTACATAGTAAATAACTAAACCGTCACGAGTTTTATCGATAGCGCTTGCGTTTATAACTCAGCCGGAAAATCCTCCATTTGCAGGCGCCTCACGCACTTGCACGTTTTCGAGCGGTAAACCGACATACGCAGAAGCTCCCTCTGATAGAATTGATTCGACACGCTCCATTTGACGCGTCCCAAAATCTAAAGCTTTCGATCCTCTAATGTGCAATGCGCAGCCTAAAGCGGCCGTAAAAATACTGTAGAACATTCGTATTTCGTTTTAAACTTTAACACACATTGAGTGCCGATAATCGACCACTAAAATCCCCACATAGTTAAAGCAATTTAATTAATTAAAGCGAAGTTAGGAAGTTAATATTTATTATAGGGGATGGTATTGGAACTCTTTCGCAAATAAAACAGTTTACTCAAATTCAATTTGTTCAAATATATTACAATAAAAATGAATTTTCAAGATTGATCAGAAATTAGTGTCACCCATACTTGAGTGACGCGGCGCTCAACGTGTTAAATGGCATGCATAAGTTGAAATTGATTAAATTGGATTAAACATTGAAAAGTTTAGATTGTTATATTTAGTCGACATTGTTACATATTAAATACATGCAGCTACCAATCCAACGTTTCTGCAGTCGAAAACGTGCCAAAGAGAATTTTGTATTAATCTTGCAACCGGATGATATCTCAAACGAGATGAGAAAACGACGCGAACGAAAAGTTAACTCGTCGTCTTCGGTTACAAGATTATTGTTTGTGCGATAACAACGATTGTGTTCTGTTCGGTTCTTTTCGCTTTAAAGGAAGCCAATCGATGTCTCTGCTCGCATCGACTCGTCGTCAACATTCGGTGCAAGCGATCTTATTTGCCGAAGATGTAAAGACTCGGTTAATGAAAACTTGTGGTCCAGGAAGTACGCGTGCTACGTTTGCCAATGTTCATCGAGGTAACAAGTTAGGTTTGTCTTGTACAGAATGTACATACATGGTCAGCATTTCTAGTTACAGTGGAGAAGGTACACACATAAATTTTGCAACCGTACGTACAGCTGTTTCCTCCGCTCCAGCTTAAGGAGGCAAATACGCTTTACAAAGATAAATAAATGTTTCTTTCTCTACTTCCGTTACCCTGAGCCACTCGAAATTGCATGCTAATTTTTCTCTTCGAATCACAGTTCGAATTTATTCGAAGTTAGTAGAAGGGAAGCGAATAAAATTATAAATTACTCGTATTTGCTCCGAGACACTGTTATTATAAAAAGATTTATATTTTTAGCTCTGATTTCCAACAATGTGGTAAAGAAAGAATTTCCATTTTCCGACAAACGATTCATGCATACGAATGTCGGATTTTTACAATATGTAATGGAATGTCTTACAATAATTTGGATTAGGCACTGGAGACGTACGTGCTTACCAGACGTCGGCCTAATAGACAGGATTGTCCGGGGGTTTATTGTATGTTGTGTAGGTATTGTATACCTAAGAGCGATACATTGCCGTTTCTAATAGTAATACATCGGTGCTGCGATTATCCGGACCAAGTAGAGTAACACGAGTATTCTTGTTAATAAAACAGTTACCTGCGTTTGCAAACCAATTAATTTATTCAGTTGCTAGTGATTCGATTGGAAACTTTTTTCAGCTAAGACAACATGGTTCGAAAAATACTTTGAAACGATCGTATTCATTAATACGAACAGAAATGAGTAAAGTCTGGGGACGAATTATCTATCCGAGAGGAGTTTCGGAATGACGAAAAGAGGGGACGGGAATTTTTAATAAAACCTGGATTACCGACATGGCCGACTTTCCGGGTCAGAAAATTTCGTGAAACTCCGTTTGGGATCGAATAGACTTCTCCCAGCCCCGGCTCAACTGGGTGCTGGATCACAAAAAGAGAGGAAAAGTCAACAGGGGGAGAAGGGTGAATAACGCGAGATTAAGCCGCGGGACCGATCGCGCCAAAGGATCCCGACGCTTTTAAACCCATCCCCGAAATACATTTACATCGTTCGAAGCGACTATGCCGCGAAGATGGATCGCACGTTCCCCCTCGTTCCATTGTGTTAGTACCGTCGACTAATCCTTATCGGTGAGGAACCTGTCGCAATCTGATCGCATCTCGCCATTCGTCGCTGAACGCAGTACAGCCGGATGAATCGCGGTAAATTCCGTTGAAGAAGATTCTCCGAATCGATGGAAATATCGATGAGAGAAATTTAAAAATATGTTATTACTAGTTTACAAACATTATCGAGACTATGCGAAAACTTTATTCAAAGAGAAAAGAGAAACTTTGATATAATCTTGTTTCAACGCGCACACAAGTTTCGCGGTTTCTTCCTCAAAAGCAGCAATAAACGCTCTCTTGGTAAGATGAAATGTTTATCGGTCATGGTACGGGAAATGAAACACGACGAAATTGAAACCGGATGGGACAGAGAAGAACCGGGCAAATTGCAATCTTGCCGGTGGATTCGGCAGTCTAAGTACCATTTAATCGCGGGCTCGGCCAGCAGAGTCGAAACGCCGCGGATATCCGTAGCTGTTACGAATTCAAAAGAGAGACCGCATCCGCTGCATTTTATCGATGTCGGTGAAAAAGCATCTTTCTTCCGGGAGGCAACACGCGCGTGAAACTGGATCGTGTGTCGGCCAGATAAATTGTCTCGCGGTCGAATACACGAGCGGGCCGGGCCGTTTTCTCTTCAATTTTCGTCGTCCGAGCGTGGAGCAATAAAAAAGAGGCCTGGCGAGGAAAATGAGAACCGTCCAGCAATCGTCGAACGATATCCTTGCGGTGAGAAGCAAAAAGCTCGGGGTACTTCCTTAGCGGCGTGTAACGGGGAAACAAGAAAATGAGAAAATTGAATTCCCACTGCGGAAATTAATGTAGGCCCGAGCGGACCTAAGACGGACTAAAGTAGCGGGAACCTATTTAATTTTACGTGAGATTTTGTAATTGTCAGGGACCACGGAACGCGCTATAAGACGCCGGAGAACGCGTGTGCGGACATCGTCGCGACGAGAAAAGCCGTTCCTTTCGTGCGGGTGCAAAGAAAAGCTCTACCTCCTGACAACGAGAAGGGAGAAATAGCGCTGCCGACGAGACAAGGGCGAATGGGCGGAGAGCTTTGATCGCGCAATGCCAACAAAATCGTGTAATCGTAGCAACCAAGTGCCGACACTCGCGAGTACAACGAGTACGCGAACGGAAAAAGATTTTTACTTGGCTCTGGTCGGTACGCATCTCGTCGTCTATTCACCGCTGTACAACTATTTCTCTATTATCCATCCGTTCCTGATCAGGGTACGGATGCAGGGGCAAGGACTTTCATGTACCAACCGACGAGGACGCCTGCGCGCTACTTTTATTGATCAAACCGAACGAACTATTCAGTCCGATTCGAACCATCGAGCCAGATGGATCCAGCAAACTGAAATACGATTAGGCCTACAACAATATACGTCGACCGCTGTTCACCGACTCTTCCCCACGCCGAATGTCCTGCGACCTTCGTTCTTCAAGTAACGCTCCATCTTCGACGACAACCCATCTTAACCGACTGGATAACCTTCGAACCAGGGAACCAATACTAAGTTCTTCCGTAATACCGAGTTCTTCCTGCGATGATATGCTTTCAGAATGGCTCCGCGGTCGTAGAAACCGATGGTCGCGATTCATGGTCGGCAATGGAAAATGTCGTTCTATGGTACACATGATAATAAGAGTACGCGAGAGTATAATTCATGAAATCAACGTGTAAATACTTCTAAATAATAGTTTATGTTGCATACTCAAATTTATTTGGGAGTAGTTGTGGTTTATACTTTCTCTGAAGAGTATGCGGTGGCAAAGATGAAATGAAAGCGGGTTGACGATACGTTTTGTTTGCGTAGAAATTTTTCTGTTGTCAACGATACAGTAATTCTCTACCTTTCGATTCTATTTCGATTCTGGCGAGTTCTTTTGAAGCGGAATCAACGCACATTGTTTATTTTCTTAAGGTGCCGACTTTCTTAATCAATGTATTCATCGTTTGAATAGAGGCTCTCCTAGCAACGGAGCACCCGTTTTTGAATGCCGTTTGTTCGAAACTCCGCGATACTAGATCTAAAGAATTCTGAAAAACCGCTTTCCATGGCTACCGCGTCTGGAGCAGTTCTTGTTAGAAAATTATTTAAACGATAGCAAAAACATCGATCGCGTTTCAGAGAAAACACGCGAAAATTTATAAACCGCAAAGGCCGAAGACGATTCTTTCTGAATCTGTAGTAATTTAACAGACAGGGTTATTCGAATGAACGCATATACGCTCCACTCCAAAACGATAGAACACACGGAATAAGTCATCGGAGGATTTAATTGTTATCAAAGAATCAGTTTACAATAAACGATTCGCTGGAAATTCGACGCGTCGTGTTTGTGTTCAATCTATGCCCGTTCAATTAGCGATAAGCGTTTGTTGACCAACGTTCCCAGATATTACAATGAATTTACGCGAGTTCGCTTAAAAGCGGATAGCCACCGATGCAACTGCACACGGTGATAAGAGCTTGGTGTACAGATGCGTCCTCCGTTCGGGAGAAATTCTTGCTCGTGTAATCGCCGTTCAAACCGCACCGGTAATCACGCCGTTATAATTATCCGATTCGATCGATGTGCAGCCGGAGAAACAGGGATAGCATTAGAGATGCTGGAGGATAATATCGAGTTGGCCGAGGAAATTCGAGGTAATGAATCGCGAGGATGGCCGCAGAAATGGAATTTCGAACATTCCGCCTCCGTCTCCGCTGAAGCGAACTATTCGACAATTTCCATGGCTCAAACCGTCGATACATCAACGCCGATAAAGTATTGCCCAATTAATGGCTCCGAAAAATTTTCCCGTGCCCTGTTGCCCCACGTCCACCTTTATTATCGGGAATGACGATTCAACTGCGAAACTAATCGAATCGATAAACAAAGTACAAAACGGTGGAGACGCGAGAACAATTTACGAATACCGTTGCTATAACAGATATTCTATGCAATGGACGATACCAATAATAGTTGAAAGAATTTATCGGACGGAAAATAAACGCTACCAGCTTTCTATCGACGTAAAATTATTATAGAATAGGGCAAGTATCTCACCGCCTAAAAGGCTGAAGTAGGTACTCCGAGCTACTCTAAATGTATAAGTCTTTTCAGAGTCTTTTAATAATTAACTTTATACGTACCCGGAGAAGGATCGGCATCCATCGAAAACAGCTCGAAGAACATACAAAGAATGCAAGATGCGATTAATCGCCTACGCATAAAATGTGTACGTGTGCAGAATGTGATTCGATTGCAGAAGAGAATTATTGCCCGACAAAATTCGCACAATACGGCGTTAATGATCCTTGTAAAGGATCCTCCTATCCTATGTACCGTTTACGTTAGCGATATTTATTCACACCCCCTGTCCTACCCGTAGGCTGAGCCGTACCGTGAACGGAAATTAAACAACAAATTGCTTTCCGTAGTTCTGTCACAACGGTTTCAGAAAGTCTATCCGTGGATGACGCGTTTCATTCAAACAAGCAATCGAGTTTATATCCGACAACTTCCGGCAACGTTCGTTAACGCGCAATCTCCTCTCTTTCGCGACTAGCTATTCCCTCTATGGAAAGGGTTCGAGACTGTGACTCTTTGCGAAGTTATCACCTTTAACAGCCGTACTTCTTCTTGGGCGCACCAGCCTAACAAATGAAACGATAGCCCACTATTTCATAACAAAAGGTTAATTTAATTTCTGCCTTTGTAGTTCGTTTACAATGATAGATTAGTAGCAGTTCCCTTCAACGATGAAACCACCACCTCCGTTTTACAATCTAGTCTCGCGTCTTGTAACTCCTGTCATAGTCATCCTCGTTTAAGCTGTTTTGTCGTTAACAATGCGCAACATCTACAAGGAATTCTTTATTAAATGTACATTTACGTTTACTTCGATCAGACTCTACTCGATGCAAAAGTTACTTTGCCCTAAAAATTCTCAAGTGCGAAGATGTGTTTTATTTTTAATGTAAATGTACACGTGTTGTACAAGTTCATTATTTTCAAGCAGGAGATAACATTTCTCTATTTCTCCTTTAATGTAAACCGAGTGAGTAATGTTCGTATATGCGAAGAATTAATTTCTCATTACTCCGCAAAAAGCGGGTGCACGTTACTGCAACATTAATTAATGCAATGCAACACGATGAATTCAGGTCACTCGTAGTACTATGTAAGTTTTCTTTGAAAAATATATTTTACACATTCCGACAAAAATGGCCTTCGTTGTCACCGATTCTATTCTAAATAGTATTTCGTCGATCAACCAACTGCATAAAGCGAGCATAAGATATTTTCCCGAATGATACATCGACGTTACGAAATAGAGTGATAAGCGAGAACGAATCGTAATATAGATTTCCTTTCTATCGAAATAACATGGTGCATACCGTGTTAATCAGCCGCGATTCATTTCCCTATAAAGAATTTTCAACATTTTTTACGCATACGATGACACTTATCTTTAAAATAAAATTCATCGAATCGAAAAAAATTAGAGCACCGTAATCGGAGATAGAGCGAGGTTCAAGCAATCGGAATTGGTAAATAAAACCAGTGATCGACTTGGAAGAATCCTTTCGTCGCTCGCAGCTGCATCGTCGAATCGCAAATCTACGAAATACGAATTTGCGTCACGTATAGTTTACAGTTTACGCCAACATGTTCGGAATGCTTGTAAATGATACAACTCCCCAAATGGTACGAGATGTATCCCGAAATTCCGTAGAACGATTCGAGATATGTACCGATATACACGGACAGATGGACAGGCGCTGTGTTTAGTTGCGCAACCGTTCAGCCACCAATTTGGTCTTCATTTCTGTAAATAAATTCGTCATCTCGATCTGCTCCAGCTCGTTCGAAAATGAAAATCCCTGTTTCGCTGTATTCCGCGAACTCGAACCCGTTACAAACGCGCAAAGCTTTTTTATTATTGTGCACCCTGCCGAATCGCATTATGACTTCTAATGTCGTAGGGTGGAGAAAAGAAAGAAAAAGAGGACAAGCCCCGAGGAAAAGTAATCCCACTTGCTCGGTCGTATCATCCTTTTTATTTTTTTCTCTCTCGATTTGCGTATATACATGTACAATGGTTCAGTATCGTCACAGTGTAGCATCCCCTTACACGCTACCTAATACCGTCGGAGTCGCGTGTACATTGTGCATTCGACGAACGAAAGGACGTGATCGAGATCGTGAACGTGATCGTGATCGGTGAACGTGAACGTGAAAACGCCCCACGGAAACGAGTTGTGGGTCTCGCAAAACTCGACGCCGATCTCTTTCACCATTAAGTCCGAGAACGTTCGTGGGTACTCGCTTTTCAATTTATTTCATGCAAACGCCGCAGCGAGACAAAAACGAAGAAGATTGATATTCGCCGGACAGGAACTGCATATCACGGAAATTCAATGCGCGTCAACATTTTCAATCCCGGAACTGTAATCGCGGAACGCTCGTCATCGAAATAGCGTGTAGATACGGTCAGGTTCGAACAAATTCGGGATTCCTTCTCTCCGTTGTCGGGAAACCGTTTAAAAAAGATTCGCTTGGCCGAACGAACGCGAACAAGAATTTTGGATACGGTGGCCTCTCGTTTCGAGTCGGCGCGCCAAACAGATTTCCGTGAAAACGGAAAGAAAAGGAGACACAATGCCGATCACGAGAGTGTTCCCACCGAATCGGTGATTGTCAAGAAACGCGTTATGCCCTCTCGATTCGCTCGTCCGAGACTCGTTTCCTTTCACGCCGCGGCAAACGGGGAGCCGCGGTACGCCGTTCTAATCTACGCTTTATCGCACGAATCTTCTAGCGGGCTCTCATCGATTAACGAAATCGGCCCGTGATCGTTCGCAACAGCGATAGCCGGGAATAAGGACCGCCGATCCACAAATTCCGAGAATTATGCAACTTTGTTTAAACGCGAGAAAAACGCGCGAAAGAAACTCGACATCGATCGATTTTTTGAATGCTGTTTCAATTTTCGAGATGTAAATTACCGACCGATATCTGCAGATCATTTCGCGAGACCAAAATTGTCTGCAACGAAGTAGTAGAAACAATTGTATTCGACGTCTATTAAGAGGTAACGCGACAAAAAAGTCTGATCTACGTTCTGCGCCGATAAGATTGTCTCGCAACTGGAAAAACGGAATCCTTATCGATTTCAGCATAGTTGGATCGAGTGAAATTCACGGCGAACTCCCTGGCATCCTAATATTTCAATTTTCTTGAAAGAACCATTTGTTTAGCGTCCGACGCGGTCGCGCTCATTCGTCTTGAAAAATTGCCGGCGCTTCGGCGAAATTCAGAGGCGTGCAGTTCCCTAGACGAATCTGCTCCGCCGTGCTCCGCGCGTCTCGTTCCGCGTCTGATCATTTTATTTTCTCCGCGTTGTAATGACTTGTTGCTGCCGTAGCTGGGATAGCGTTAAAAATTCAATTTGTTCTGAAACGATAACGCGGACACGGTCGCGGTCACCGGACGCTTACTCGACGGTAACAAAAGTCGAGCGGATGAATCGCGTGAGCGTGTACGCGAACCTCTCGAGATCCAACCGATACGACGGTAGCTCGATAAAACGCGAACGAACGTGATCGCACGGATCGTCTTATCCGGCTTCGTCAATAGTTGTTGGCCCTGTATGGGGGAGAAGATATCCGCACTGAGAATTCAAACCCGACTTTGCGCGTCCGTCGCACCGACGTCGACGTCAGTCTCACTCCGCTCGTTTCCCCGACGAATCATCCAACTTTTTTCGTTCGGATCGAACGCACGCTTTACATCGCGTCAATTACAAGTTCTAATACGCGCGTTTCTTGGCCAACACGAATGGATGCCGAGCGACTTGCCACGCAGGTAGAGAAACATCCAATACCGATAACATTCGTTTCTTCGGCTACAAAGTCGACTATTCAACGGTCGCGATAAGGAATCCGTTCGAGGATTAGACTCTTGAGAAGCGTACCCGATGCTGCGTAATACATACGAGTATGCTTGCGCCGTTTTCCGTTTCGCTCGCGAACACGCCGACTCTGGCCTCCTTCAACGACTAAGATTCTAACGAAACGAAGAACCGTTTCGAGAAGAAGCGCTCGACCTGAACAACCAATTCGACAACTCGCTCGACAACGTGTGCTTAACACCGCGGCGGCCTGTACACACACACAATCTACGTTTACACGATACGTACACACGCGACTCTTGTACACGTCCAGCCTGTCCAATATCAAGCTCAACCTCGAACAGTTGACCAGCGTTGTTAGAAGCCGAGTCTTGACCATCTCCGTTTCTCGATCCATCCAGACAATAGGATTGATAACGATGATAAGAAGGAAAACTCGTTGGGTAACCAACCCGAGATCTATTCTACGTTTCTTTTTCCGTTTGTTAGAATCCGTTTCAAAATAATCGTAAGACTCTGAGTGATTGATTGATTGATTCACGCTAGTTGGTCTCGTTAAACTGTTAGCCTTTCGTAGTGATTCTCTCTCGTTCTTTCCCTCATTTTCTAATCGAATGTGACCACGGCTATACCGGAAATCCACTATGCCGATTTTTATAAATGGATGACTAATATAATCTCTAGTGAGTAGATCGGTAAACGGATAAGAGCAAAGTCGCGAATACGTTCGATTTTCAAATATTTGGTCTCATCGATCCTCGTCGAACCTTGTCGAACCTCGTCGAACCTCGTCGAACCTCGTCGATCATCCCGTTGTCTTATCTTCCCTCGATCAAAGTCTGCTTTCCTTTTCTAGCTCAATCAAACTTGCATGTTATCGCCGGCGCGGCTCGACGAACTCGAGCAACAAACTGCGGAAGATTCGACGATCCAATGTCATTTCGCCCGTTGTAGTTGAAACGACTTCCGGCGGACGTCTTGGTCATCGTTCCGCGACCGTTTAGAGTCCTTTTCCCGCATAATCAATCCGAACTTGTTATCGGTTCGTTCTTGGTACGCTTCAACCCCTCGTTCAATCCGAACAAGGCTCCGCCGTTTAAAGGATTCATTCGGTGGAGGCAATGAGTAAAGAATACTCGAAAGAGGAATGCGTGACATTGTCGCTCTAGTAGCCCGATTAATCTGAATAATACTCGTACATGTACAATGTTCACGGGAAGTTGATCTACTCTTCACTCTACCAATTGCGCTCAGTCCCGAAAGGAAAATCTTCGGACAGCAACAGTTTCTTGTATCGCCGACGACGCTCTCGGGACCCTCCGAGTGCCGCTTTTCGCAATCTGGAACCGAACGATTGTCGATCCCGCCAAGAAGACACCAACTATACCGAACAACTGGCTCGTTCAGCTAAATCAGACCAAAGAGGAACGAGAAACTCTATCTAATCGCGACAAAAGACAAACACGTTGTAATGATTCCAACGATTCTCCTCGGCGTCCGTGTAAGCCTTCGGCTGCTCCGAGTTGCCGCCGGCCGTGCCGGAACCGCAACTCCCGACCAGCTTGAACCCTTGTTCCTGGAGCATGTCGAACGCTTGCTCGATGCAGCTGTGCTTCAGGAAGAACCTGGACGTATAACGATCCGAAGTTCCATGGTCGGGGTCCCGGCTCTCATTCAACGTTTCGCCAAATACGTCCCTGCAGAGAGTCACGCGACCGCACACAAGTATTCGAGACAGCTTTCTGAACTTGACGTCCGGTAGACCTTCGCGGCCAAACGCGAAACTGCCACGATAGCCGACGGTGATGTACCCGGTTAGTCTTCTGCCCGTCGAGCTGGAGAACTTGTTCTCCAAGATCGCGCGCTCCAGCCCAGGTAGCCCGTAGAAATTTGCCTCCTGCTTCAACCTCTCCTTCTCCCGGAACTCATCGGGCAGCACCAACGCCTGATTCCGCAGGAAGTCGAGAACGTAGCGAAACAGCACTCCGTCCCGGTCCAGGAAGTATCTGCCCTTCCGGTCCTTCTCGACCGGCGTTTTCCCGGAAAACAAAGTGGCGAGATGAGAGTTGCTCTCCCGGGTAAGGGTGGTCAACGCGGTGGTGTAAATTATACCGCCCACGTTTAGCTCCACCACGCCTGGCACGACTTCCTGTTGCTGATCCGACTGCTGTTGATCCACCATGCTTCTGGTATATCGGTTCGACCCGTCGTGCGAATCCAGTCAACGACAACCGTGTGCGAGTCGACTAGAAACAGTGGTGGTCCTCGGATTGATTGTGAGGCTGCGAGCGAACAGTGTCGCTCGAGGGAGACAGAGGGAGAGAGAGCGAAACAGAGGGGAAGAGGGAGGAAGAGAATGAGAGAGAGGGAGAGAGAGAGAGAGAGAGAGAGGAGAAAAGGGGAAAGACCACAATCGTGTGGTCACTCTCTGTTTATTCTCGCTGGTACGACAACGAATCGCATTCACCTCACAATGTAACACTTCCGAAACACAACACACTGTCACAGCAGCGGCAAGGGTCTGGTCAACGATAAGAATAAGATACACGGGTCGGTGACCGAGGACAGCTGAGGCTGTGACGAGGTTGTTGGACACCAAGGATGGATCTGACCCCGAAAGTGTGCTCTCTCGGATCCAAGAACGAGAAGGACTGACGATGAGAGACTGCGCCTACGATCGGTCGAGGAAGGCCGAGCTCAGCTCGGCTTCGTCGCTGCGCTTCCTCTCCTAGGCCACTTCGTGCGCGCGGCAGGACGCACCACTCGTGTGTATGCTGCGAGGACTGACACGCTGGCGCAGAAGGTGCACCGAGAACGCGCGCCGATCCTCGAAAACCAAAGGGAAACGCGCGCACCACCCCCTCGTCATTCGATCACCGCACGCAAAGTCCAGTCCGCGTGTTACCGTCGCTACGTATGTCCTACAGAATCCCTCTTTAATTGATTACTGTTCAATTCCATCGACCGATCTCTTTGAACCCCCGCTTCACTGGACTCCCCAATGAATTCTCTCTCCTCCTTAACGACATTTCGATCGAACAAACTCCGCCAACGAAGAAAGAGTTCGGGTCTGCTGATCCGACTACCTCTCCAGTGTTACACCAACTTCATATCTGGTCACGCAACTGCGCTTTGTTTTCATAGCCTCTGGTAATTGATGGTTCCGCTTTTGACCCTGTTGCTTCGAATCTTCGTCCTTGGAACGATATCGAGTTTTCGAGATACATTGGCCGATTCGCCTCTTTCCATGTACATTATATACATATATACATACATACGTACATACATTTATATGAGGTGGAAATAGGTGATGGAAATAATTCTAAACTATCATCACAACGGTGAGTCTCTGTCCGATCGTAGTTCAGAATTATTATGTTCATCCGCCAGACGCGCCACACCGCTATACAGGACTTTGACGCACACGTCATCTATTTTCGCCCACAAGAAGACTTATTTCTCCAAGATCCCTGGTGATACCGTCGCCTCTGAGGCTATTAGTATAAAATGGTAACCGATGTTGCTTAGAGGACGATGATCTGATAATTAAAAAGGTCAAAGTGTTAAACTTAATCTTTCTTAGTATTCCTGTAAATAAGATTGAATGCGGCATCTGAAAATGTGCGATTTATATTTATATACGACTTGATGATCGGACGTAAATCTCAATTCGTATTTGATTAAACTTGCGTTACTATGCGTGCACTCACAGAGTACGTATATACATACACACTTATGCACACGTGCGTTCACATATGCAGTTGTGGGAAGAATGTGACGTCGCCCCCGCCGCTATCCCTACCATGCGATCACCTGGTTTTACGAATGGTCGAAGCAACGCGCCGGCGCAGCAATCAGTCGAACTTGGTTCGTGAATTGGGTAGCCTGCGATGGCTGCTGCTAACAACGTGAAATTGTTGCAACCTTTCTTCATTGTGTATTGCAACCCAGTACGTTCGGAGCATTGTCGAAGGAGCTCTTTCACGGGACATCATTCATCCGATGTCAGTGAGTAATTCTTGTGATGTTTCCCCGCAGATCGACGCATGTGAACAACTCAGCCTTTCATCGTCCGTCGAAAACTGGGACGACAATTCCGCGGGATAGACCATTTTTCCAATAACAATTTGGGTCCATTTAAGTGTCGTTCCAAAACGCGACGCTTACGAAATGACAGAGCCGCGCAAACGAAATTTACAAGAAGAGCCCAGGGGAAACATTCTCAGGAACCATTCATGGAGCAATGGACCAGACGAGGATGAATTTGGAGGTGAAAATGGATTGCTTGACGGCAATAATGCTAGTCCGAGGTTCGTAATTTTGTTAAGCTGAGTATTTCTACATCTATTCATGATCAGAGAATACGATGAAATCATTGCTTAATCGGTAATGGGCGGTAATGCAACTCTTGTATCACCGATTCTTCTTTGTCATTTGGTTTGTGTCATCTGTTTTCTATGGGCTATTACACTCGGTATCATATCTTTGAAGATACGTTATTCAACTACGTAAACGCGGTTCTAATACTAGTCTCTTTTGAAAATTATTTATTTATTATTATTATTTTTATTCTTATTTATACTTATATAGAGCTGAAAATTAAGTCTGGGTTTTCAATTTGAAATCGAAAATTTTTCTTCTGTTATAGTCACTCTCAACCGTCGCCAATTTCTAATATGACTACGTTCGCAGAAGAAAAGATGCGTAGGAAATTAAAGTTCTTCTTTATGAACCCTATCGAAAAGTGGCAGGCAAAGCGTCGTTTCCCATATAAATTTATTGTCCAAGTAGTTAAAATTGTGTTAGTTACCACACAATTGTGTTTATTTGCTCATAGCAATTACATGCACGTAAACTATGCTTGGGATAATCGATTAGCTTTTTCCCATTTATTCCTCCAAGGATGGGATGCTATGCAAGAGGTAACGTATTATTATAATACATTCAGTGCATAAATTAAATATATTTTAGTTTGATTATTCTTATTCTTAGGTACCAGCTTACCCACCGGCTACAGGTCCGTTTGCAATCTATAAACAAGAAGACTTTTACAGTACAATCGATTTTGCTTTAAATGGTTACTACAATCTTAGTAATGCGATTGGATCGTATTCGTACACTGCAGAAGATAACTCGGTAGTCCCAGCGATTCTATGTTTATATCATTATAAGGAAGTTATCATATTCGGTTTCAATGAAAGTTACGTGTTCGACAAAGAAATTATGGAAACGTGCATTAATGTAACTCATCGATTTTACAAAGAATTCAATTCGTCCAAGCACTTATTATCCGAACAAAATATCAAAGTAAATTTTTCAGCCCTTGTTAGCGCGCATTTAAAATTTGCCTTAAAAACGGTTAACCTAAAAGCTGCTGGACCAATGACACCACCAGATTGTTACGAATTTACTATTCAAATTATTTTTGATAATCGTGATTTCGATGGACAAATGTTGCTCTCGCTGGACACAGTACCAAGGAGATTGGAATGCAAAGGTGATACGCGTTACATCACACACAGTCGTATCGAGGCAGCTTTAAGAACATTACTAAATTTGCTAGTGATTCTAATTTGTACCACGTCTCTTGTTTTGTGTTCAAGATCTATATATAGAGCTCAATTATTAAAATTCGAAACCATGAGTTTCTTTAAGAAAACATATGGCAGAATTTTGAGTCTTGAAGGAAGATTAGAATTTTTAAACTTGTGGTATGTAATGATCATTGTAAATGATCTGTTGATTATCATTGGTTCGGCTGTGAAGGAACAAATTGAACGAAAACAATTCAGTCGAGACAATTGGGATGTGTGTAGTATATTTCTAGGTACAGGTAACTTACTTGTTTGGTTCGGCGTTCTGCGTTATCTGGGTTTCTTCAAAACGTATAACGTTGTCATCTTGACGTTAAAGAAAGCTGCCCCAAAAGTAGCAAGATTTTTGCTTTGTGCGATTCTTATTTACGCTGGTTTTACGTTCGCTGGTTGGCTGATTTTGGGCCCATATCACATGAAATTTCGATCACTTGCCACAACATCTGAATGTTTATTTGCTCTTATAAATGGTGACGACATGTTCGCCACATTTACCATAACGTCCTTCAAATCACCAATGCTGTGGTGGTACTCTAGAATATATTTATACACATTTATTTCATTGTACATTTATGTGGTTTTAAGTTTATTCATTTCTGTGATAATGGATGCCTACGACACAATCAAGGTTTATTACCGTGACGGGTTTCCGAAAAACGATTTGCAAACGTTCATAGCAGCATGTACAGACGAAGCATCTAGTGGTCTTTATAGGGACGATACAGAAGGGAATGATCTGACAGAGCTCCTCGACCGCTTTTGTTGTTGTCGGAAAAGGCCCTTTTACGGCTCGTTTTCAGGATCAAACTCGGAATTTCCGACAAAGCAAGAACAAACATGTGGAGGAGCAATCTGTATATAGTGCTATCCTGGACAATAATGTATTAATTAAATATTACGGTTCCACGGCAGATACTCGATATTATCACGACAATGTCATCTAAAATATTTTTACCAAATTGTACTGCATTTACTCAAATAATTTAATTACCTCCTTTCAAATGCCATTCGTGTATCTTATACTTTCGCTCGTCTTTGTTTTACATTATACAATTGAATGTTTTATTGAAAATATATTAATATGTTGTATTATACTGTTTAGAATAATGAAGACACCATGTGTATATAGAACTATATTACTATACAGTATAAATACAGTATGATTTGTAAAGTATCCATATTATTGGAAATAATTGTAGATAACTGTTTTTGCTGAGAAATTTGATGACGATAATTCTAAGAATAATGTGTATTTTCTGTTGTCAATGAGCAATTGCATGTATAAGTAAAATTATAATGTGTCAAAGTCAAAATGGTTGACGTACAAACAATTGTACATAATAGTTATTCATTTTTGACAAATCGATTCATTCGAAATGTAAGTAGGACATATAATAATTTTACTCTTACACAGTATACATTGTACATGACATCTTAATATTTATATGTATATTTGATTTACGAAATACATTTTATCTGAAACAAACGAGATTAATAAAAGAAGTATATATACATATATGCTATCTAAAGAAATACATTTATAATATTTACAATGAAGTATATTGATTCATTTTAACTACTTCTCAATTACTCTCTTGTCTTTTGCCTTTTTCTCTTTCTAATGTGCACTTGTTATTTATTTAAAGTGATATGTGAATTGATGATGAGTTATATATGTGCAATGCAGATGTGCACTTTTTAAATGATGCAATTTTCACATTCGCTCGAATCGAACAATATAACCTAGCAGGAAAATATGATTCGCTAACGTCTAAATACATAAAAGCTTATTGTGTGATTCGCTATGAAAACAAACATTGAAGAAAAAAAACAAATAACACAAATTGCTAGATTGTTAACGCAGTGCTTATCGATGCATTTTTTATAACGAAAAGCGTGCAGCTACTTGCACGCTATCTTTGTTAACAAAGAGAAAAATATCGCATTCGTACTTTTCAATAAACCGCATACGTAGATCGTTTACTGTCATTTTTTATATTAATGTATCGTTTGCAATTTCAAAAATAATATCTGTTCTTTTTTTTGTATTTTACATAGAGATCTAATACGTGTGCAAAGTGCACTGACCCAAGAAGCGAACCGTAGTAGTCACTGACCGTATCTACGTCCGATGATACGATTCATTGTTTACATCCAATTTTAAATCCTCAACTGCCAAGGTGTAGCGTGCCCTTAACACTCTGTCTTGGTGCACCACAGGCTGTGATCGATTGGGTTAATATTAAAGTATTTCACATTCTGAATTTTCATTAAGTTAAGTGTTTTGAATCAATCAAACGCAGTGTTCTTGTTAGAAATATTATTTGTCAAAGTTTTATTGCACGAAAATGTCGAAGGTGGGTCAGACTACGTCGGGAATGCACAGATGCGAGCACGAAACGTTGTGCTTGGACAAAGAAACGTCTGTCAGTGAACACAGCATCTCGAGTACAGTCTCGAGTATTTCTAATTCTCATGATGAAAACTTTCGTGTGTCAAAACACGCGGAAAATAGTCTCAAAGTCATGGAAAAATATTTGCATGAACAACAATTTACGGATGTCACATTAATTGCAGGTAAGCGAATTATGTAAATATAAATTACTCCAATTAAAATTTATTCGTGGCAAAAGTTATATGATTATAAAAAATAATAATAATAAAAATATACATAGTTATTTGTCATCTCCTTAGGGAACAGACGTTTTCCAGCACATCGTTTAGTTCTTAGTGCAGGTTCAGAATATTTTGCTGCCATGTTTACCAGTTCTCTCAAAGAATCAGATCAAGAGGAAATTGAAATGGTGGAAGTAGATGGAGATGCATTATGGGCTTTGATCTGTTACTGTTACACAGGTAAATCTCTATGAAAATCAGACTTACCATCAATTAATCTATCCATAATGAAACAACGATGTATCACTTTTGAATGCAGGTTGTATAGCAATAAGAGACGATAGCGTAGAAACTCTTTTAGCAACGGCACGTCTGCTACAGATCAATCCAGTTGTTAAAGCCTGCTGTCAATTTCTTAGGAACCAACTCCATCCAAGTAATTGTCTAGGGATAAAAGTATTCGCGGATAGACAAAGTTGTCTACATTTATTAGAGTATGCGCATGCATATACAATTAAGCACTTTGTGAATGTTATAAAATATCAAGAGTTTTTATTACTATCTTCTAAAGAAGTTGCCAATTTGTTAGAATCAGAAGATCTCAATGTCCCTTCTGAAGAAACAATTTTTCATGTAAGAAATTACATAATTTGCATGTAAAGAAAAATAATGAAACATTATTAATTTTATCCTCATTTTCAATGACTGTATTTGATTAAACTCAAGGCTTCAAGTGATAAGAGAACTATTAATCTTGCTATTAACTTCAGGCACTTATGACTTGGTTGGAATATGATCTAGAAAATAGACAGAAGGATGCAAGCAGATTATTAAGTCTTGTAAAGCTACCTCTCTTGTCCCCTGAGGTGAGTTAAATATTGTTACGGATTTACAAAAAATTATGTAGACTGTGGATTTTAGTAGACTTTATCGAATTCGTGCAGTTCATAGCAGACAATATCGAGAGCAATGAAATGTTCAAAGATCATAAAGTAGCACAGGAATTAGTCATGGAAGCATTGAAATACCATCTTCTGCCGGAGCGTAGACCGTTACTTCAGTCGGAACGTACGAAGCCCAGAAAAGCAACCGTGGGTCACATGCTAGTTGTTGGAGGAATGAATGCTAAAAAGGGTAATTTCTTCAAGTTTGTAAAGAAATTAGTGGCTTTAACTAATTTTTGTTCTCGTCAGGTGATACTTCTATAGATGCGTTTTCTTTGCGCGACAATAGTTGGAATCAAATAGCTACTATGAGTGGTAAAAGACTTCAATTTGGTGCTGCTGTTATGGAGAAAAAATTGATTGTTGCTGGCGGAAGGGATGGATTAAAAACATTGAATACAGTGGAATGCCTTGACTTCTCAATCTTTACATGGACTACGTTATCTTCTATGCATGTACATCGTCATGGATTAGGTGTAGCTGTATTAGGCGGTCCTCTGTATGCTGTTGGTGGTCATGATGGTTGGAGTTTTCTTAACACGGTAGAAAGATGGGATCCAAACACCCGACAATGGAGTTCAGTTGCTCCTATGTCAATACAAAGATCAACGGTTGGCGTGGCTGTATTAAATGATAAGTAAGATTTTAAATTTGCAAATACATAGAAAATTAAGTACTGTAACATATGTTTGTAAAATATTTTAAATATCGACGAGAGCATTGGTACAAGGGACGCGGTATAGCGAGGTGCACGGAGGGCCTCAGGTCAAAAGAGTCATAAAGTCGCTCTCCGGAAAACTCGAAGCACGCTCATTGGTTCGGGTCTAGGACGGTTTTGGGTATATATACCGGACGTTTTTAAGAATCGAAGTCAGAAGTTTTTTGTAAAAGCTTGCGAGCAGACGTTATACCTTCGCGGTACTTACGGCTCTTGTACGCAAACAAGAAACATTCCGTCTCACGACCTAGGAAACCGAGAAGTCTACCGATCGGTACATGAGTCGCTGTACGTGTAGAGCCAGACAAGAATTCGGCTCCTCACCGTCAGCCGACCTTTGGGCAGCAGACGAGACCCCCGCGGTCACGGCTCTGACCATCCTACCTGTTAACCGCGTGTACAACTTCACGTGTCACCGTGCTATACCGGAGTCTTCGTGTCGAACCTCTCTCCTAACTAATAACGACACCCTGAGAGTAACCACCCTCAGTCGAAAATCTAAGTGTGTTACAAATTGGCGCCCAACAGAGGGCCACGTTGAGAATCCAGTGTGTGACAGTACGTAATTACCACGTGTACCACACGTATATTGTAAAAGGTATATTTATTATAGTTTACTACAAGTTTTCAGGCAATTTGAAACGATTAGACATTTTTGCAGTGAACTGTTACGATTGTTGACTCACCTTAAACGTGTACGTCCACGTATTTTTCAGATTATATGCTGTAGGTGGAAGAGATATAAGTTCGTGTTTAAGCACTGTAGAATGTTATGATCCACATACAGATAGATGGAATCGTTGTGCTCCAATGTCAAAACGGAGAGGCGGAGTAGGAGTAGGAGTAGTAAATGGATGTTTATATGCATTAGGTGGCCATGATGCACCTGCCACTAATCCTAAAGCCAGCAGATTTGATTGCGTTGAAAGGTTTACGTATTATTTATAGAAATAGATAGCTAATTATACAATTGTTTCGTAAATATCAATATCTTTGTAAATATTTTACAACATTGGACAATCATTACAGGTACGATCCTAAATCGAATACATGGACAAGAGTAGCATCAATGAGTAGTCCAAGGGACGCGATTGGTGTTTGTGTGCTTGGCGATAGGCTTATGGCAGTAGGAGGCTATGATGGCCAAAAATATCTTACCCTTGTTGAAGCATACGATCCATATCGTAACGAATGGGACCCTGTAAGTTCGTGTAAAATGACAGAGTTAGCTATAAAATATTCGAGTATTAAATCGCGTATTGTATGGAAATATTTATTTTAAGGTTGCTCCCTTAAAAGCTGGTCGAGCAGGTCCACCGTGTGTTGTTGTACAGAATTTACCTGATGTCGATGTTGTTAGAAACGAAGAAGATTCAAATTTAGCAATCTGAGATTTGAAGACAACAATATTTCATATTTAAATGTGTGTTACTTTACATATATGTGTGTACTTCCGTAAATTTGTATATATTTATATTTACATTTTTTGTATGACAGCATCGAGGAAGGTATTACGCATCCGAGAACGAGGCAACTGTAAAGTAGTATGCTAGTTTCAAGGACTTTTTAATAAAAACTTTTTATTATATTTTTTACTTGCACTTTTGTACAGAGAATGATACATCTCTATAAACTCATAATAAAGAGGTATGCGTTTGATGACGGAACGATCAGTGTATGTAAGAACGAATTTATTTCTCTCGACGAGATACTGTTTTTATTTATACATGTATCCACATATATATATTTTGTGAAAGTACCTTTTTCAAATAAATAAAATGATCATTTTAACTAAATCACTAAGTTTTTAATTAATCGTATTAACAAGTTTAACCCATTGTACTTTTTCATTTGCTCTAACAAGCAGGAAAAGTTCTAAAACACACAATAAGAAAATTAATATTTTTCTGTTACGATGTATTCTGTTTTTATTTGAAATAAATATATTTACCGTGGAAAATCGGATGCCGGTTCTGTAAATTTATGTCTAACCATGAATGCAGCAATTGCCTCTGCTACTTTATCCGGTACATCTTCGTGCACCGCATGCCCACTTGCCGGTAGTACTTGCATTTGAAATTTGCCTAATTCAGGAAAATATAATTTTTTAATATAAATTTCCATTTAATTTACAAATAACAGAATTTAAGTTTACTGTATAACCTTGCATCTGACCAACGGTAAGTTCCCGATCTAATCTGTCGACACCGGCCAAAAGTAATACTTTTGGAACCGGTACATTTAAGAATGCAGTTGACAATCCTTTAAACCAACCAAACCAATGTTGTTCAGTTTTTGACAAATCTATTCTCCAAACATATTTTTTAATGGGAAGGGCAGTGTTGGTCTGAGTAGGTGGTGGCATATTTACAGGTTCCTCTTCTTGGATGATGTCGTCTCGCGGCATCGTTGCCTCTATATTACACTCGCACGACGATTGCAACAATAAACCAATATCATGAGTAGCTAATTTATTAGTTTCGATGCTGGAACATTTGAAAATATGATGCATTAAAATCCTAGGAAAGTAATTCGTGTAACATTGATATAATTTATACATGTAATCTCACTTTTTTATTTGTCCAGGTACTGATACCTTAGCTGATTGTACATTATGGATTTGGCCACTTCGTACACTAAAATGTGGATAATTAGAGATATTCTTCTGTAATCTTGGATTTGATTATACAACACAAATATAAAGTAACATATTATTTAAATAATGTAACATATTAAAGAGGTAAATAACATTTTAGTTTGCAGAGAATCAACCAAAATTGCCTTCCTTCTGAAAAATGTGCTTAGAGTAGCAAATTTTGTTAACTATGAAAAATAAAACGATAGAGAAGGATGCAATGTTTTATCTTTTCCTTAATCAGAAAAATATTAAGTACTAACCACCATTCCACAGCTTGAGGTATAGAACTAAAATTAGAGGGCCGAGATCTTAAAAAGCTTTGCATAGATGCTAATGCATCCATAGCTGTTCCTTCGACAACATCGATAACTCCCAAACCACATAAATTTGGTATTAATGGAGCAGCTCTGACAGCTACTGCTCCACCCATACTATGACCCACAAGTATAATAGAACTATCTTCCGTCGTAGACACTTTTATAACTTCAGCAATATCTCTAATAGACAAATAAAAATATCAAAATTATTTGACAGTCTCACCATATATCTCTACAAATTACAATGTATTACTTTGCTAATGTTTCTCCAGATAAGTCATCCTCGTTATCCGTGCATGTGTCTCCGTGTCCTCTAAGATCTATCGCCATAACTTTACAGACTATCATAGTCATAATGGATTTCTAAAATTTTCAAAATATATGAGTTGTTCCAGGCTTACGACACTGAATGGTTGTTACTTACAGTGAATTCTGCCCATGTGAGTGCACTGTAACCACCTCCATGTAACAATACTAGTGTTGGTCCTACCGTCCCTTTGGTATAAATATGAAATGTGCCCCTATTTATTGTCACATCTTCGGAATGATCGAAATAAGGAATCCACTGAACAGGCTCATAATCTCTTTTACGATGAAATCCTTTCGACTTGCTAACCCTATAAATTAGCGATTATCTACTCAGCATTAACATTTTATGATAAATATACATTAAAACAATGTTAGCACCGTGTGACATGAAATATTGAATTCATTACGATTTCAGTTAACACCATAAATCTACATGATTCATAACAAACTAACCTAGAGCCGATTCCAAGATTAACACCCGTCGGTGGTAGTTTTGATTTCAAAATCGACTTTTGGAGGGAAGACATGTTAGTATTTAACAGACACTTCTGCTTTTATAATAATACAATTTGCAATCACTATTGTTTTCGTCGATCTCATAAACACATTACAAACCGATATACATACGTATGTACCTATAGTTTGTGCTGATGGTGCACAAAATTACAAAATTACCAACGTTAGACCGTATACAGTTATCTTCCATTTTAAGAACCTTTTTCTCTCCCTCTAAGAGAGCTTTTTTATCCCCACCATTCCAATGCGCATCCAACACGCGCAATTGCTTTAGAAAGAGAACAGGATATAATTAAGAGAAAAAGAGAGAGAGAGAACCAGCAAGCTTTATGGTGTGTTCACACGGATGAGAACCGAGGTTGGCGCTCTACTTCGTACACCCAGCCCAATGAAACGGTGGCGTGTTTGTGTACTAACTCTGGCTATCTCTACCATGTGTAAGACAAGGATAGAGACAGTATGCCACAAGGAGACTAGATGCGACACTGGTGCCACCAACTTTTTTGACCAATTTCGAATACCCTGGTAAGAATTAGTGACACATGATATATATGGAGGTATCCGATAAGGACAAACTTATGCGTTTCACGGAGAGAGAGAAGAACAGACGACGAGGCTCTCACTCGACCTAATAAAAAGAGGGAAAGTTTTTTAATAACTCAATAGTCAGGAATAATTTATAAACCTTTGCGATCGTACCATATTGAACGAACATTCAGCTACTTTCGTGTATAGTTTTTGATTGGTTTTTATACCACATTAAAGAGTTATTAATCTATTTTTGGAAACTATCATCTGAAATAACCTCGAAATATTAAACGTCATTCTCAAAATAATTAACTTGTTGACTTTGCAGACATCTTTTGTGATTATCTATAATCGAAGAAAGTAGAATGGATCTCTAGCAATATTTCAATAATAAATTTAGACACATTTGGTTGATAATTAATAAGATATTAACAATTTTTGGAAAGTGAGACAACTCTACCATATGTTCGTCATGTGTCAGATAAGGACAGGTAGTCACGTCATCTACCTCTCTCCATTTTTTACATTACAGACATTAGAAAGACAGTTTCACTTGCAAAAATAGTTAATAACTTATTAACACTTTACCGTCCGCACGTCTCGTTTCTTCGCTAGGTGCGGGCAGCACTATTTTAGATTACGTCGCTTGTCGCCGGCCGGTCTTGAGGTTATCGGGAGATTATAAATTGTCAAGTTTTACTAATCTCATTGTTAGTCTCATGAGTTTTCAATCCTGTCTCTATATTTTCATGAAATTTCGTTGATATATGTTACGTACGGACCTTTCCCACCGTTTCTTAAAAAATCTGTCTCCGTGCAACACTCGAACATTTTATCTCCCCTTCGGCGACTGCTAGGCGGCAACCAGAAATTTCCCATGAACAGAGAGTCCCCTGCATTAGATACTAGGCGCTACATAGTTTTCTACCATATTTCTGGCCACACGAAACCTTGGGGGGCCCATTCCTGAGCGCCATATTCGTTAAATTTCGTGGTATAAAAGGGGCCCGTTGTCTTCCCTCATCGGGCAGTAGGTAATTCTCACAATAGGGGTTTTCTTTGAAAATTGTTTCCCCACTCCAACATAATCGACATTCACATAACATTAACACCCCATGAAGGTAATTCCACGATCCACCACTCCTCAACCAAATCGGTAAGAGGGCCGTCGCTCTCAGGCACGTTCTTCCCAACATCATCACATTGAATCCTAAAAAAAAAAAAACCCTCATCGGGCAGTACGTAACCAAAGTCGGCAGGGTATAGACTACGTGTAATTCTTGTCAAAACTGTCAGGCTGTACGAACCCCCGCATTTCTCAATGCGTGGAAACCGAGAATACCGGACTTAGGTACCGCGTTACACTTTAACACTCCAACATTTGTAATAGACTCAGTTCTCCGTAGAATATACTTTATATTTTTATATTGAAACTTAGAGTCAAGTTTATTCATCATCCACATCCTTTTCTCCCAGTTGCTAGTATCGTATCCACCAAGGTGCACCTTTGCCGTTCGAGGTACACCAACTAAAGAGTTACGAGGCTAAATTTTCCTTATTGCTCATTCCTTACTTCACTCGTAGGCCCCGGCGGTGAAACAGACGCCGGCTCATCTACGAGTACCTTCCTGTGGGTCCCGGTGGTGAAAGAGACACCGGCTCGTCCACACTCTCCCGCCATTGTGGGTCCCGGCGGTGAAACAGACGTCGGCTCGTCCGCAATTCTTTTTTCACACCTCCTCCTAATTCCGCTCGTAGGCCCCGACAGTGAAACAGACGTCGGCTCATCTACGAGTACCTTCCTGTGGGTCCCGGTGGTGAAACAAACATCGGCTCGTCCACGCATTCCTATCATTGTAGGTCCCGGCGGTGAAACAGACGTCGGCTCGTTTGCAATTGTTCAATCCTTATAACTCCTGTTGTATACGCGTTTGATGTTGATCCGGTTTGTAAGGTTGGATTTGTTTGTACACGTTTGGTACAATGCCGTAGTGATATAGACGTGTGGTTGCTTCTATCTACACTTTATTTACAACACTGTACAAGTATACTATTCACGATTTCTGAATATGGTTGGACACGTTATGTTTGAATGATTAATGCGATCTTAGTCGAATGCGTTATGTTTGAATGATTACTGTGTTCTTAGTATAAATGCGTTATGTATGAATGTTTGCTGTGATCTTAGTTTAAATGTGTTATGTATGAATGTTTGCTGTGATCTTAGTTTAAATGTGTTATGTATGAATGTTTGCTGTGATCTTAGTTTGAATGTGTTATGTATGAATGTTTGCTGTGATCTTAGTTTGAATGTGTTATGTATGAATGTTTGCTGTGATCTTATTATGAGTACGTTATGTTTGAATGCGTTATGTGATCTCTTTCGTTTGTCGTGTTCTGTCTGTTGTCACCTCGGTTTTCCGTTGATTGGCGGAGGGTAGTTTTTGGTGGAGGAAATGAAGCGTTTTTGATTGGAGGTGGGTGTATTGCAAGAAACTTGGAATGAGGAGTGGGAAATTTCATAGAAAGTTCTGGTTTATGTCGTCTTCTTTGTTACAGTAAAATTGATGAATGTTTGTCCGTGCAACGGTACTGTAGGTCTGTTGCACGTGTTGTCCGTTCGTCGAGTCGAGTTTCGTTAAGTACGGTAGTCATAAAGTCATTTCGTTAGTCGTCGTTCGTCGGATTTTTTACCTATTGTAGGTCTATTCCCATGTTTATAACTTAATGACTAAAGGGATGGCGAGGCACTTTTGACCTGCGGTGTTGCCGTCGCAACATGCCGCCCCCTTTGAACAATTGTGTTCAATTGCTCTACGTTACAACCCCAAATCCTCAAATTAACGAATCCTCGGTCACGCACGACTGCCTTAGCCCTCGCGTCGTAACAAACTTATCGTTACTTAAACAAAACAATAATAGATCACCACAGATCACACAGATCACCAACAGAATGCAAAAGATACTAAAATGCTGTCGCCGGTCATATTGGGCGGTACCAGGCATAAAACACTAACGTGGTGTCGCCGGCAGGTGAACGCTATTTTGAACACGATTCTAATGTTGTGTCGCCGGACGGCATAATGTTAATTATGCAACAGATCTCAACAAATTGTAACGAGAAGTTAGCCAAGACTTCATTCTAAATTCAAGATACCTACAGATGTATAACTTGTGTTTATAAGATGTAAAATTAGTTATTCCCGGTAAGAATGTAAAATTATTTGAAATTGCGTCGCAACGGTTATCCAAAAAAACCTTAAATAAACTCTTATCGAAAAATAAATCGTAATCCAAAACGTATCGTGAAAGTTTCTGGAAGTCCACTATACATTCTTTAATCACACATGTCCATAAATTATTACTACTAAGTGAGACATTGATAAATTTTGGAAGCGGTGTTCCGACATAGCCTTAGGCAATTAAATACATTTCTCGAAAATAATTGTTTAATTATCTTTGCAGCTATAATTTATACATCTTTACGTCAAAAGAATATGAAGTGAAGTCTGGGCTCATTTCTTGTTACAATTTTGTTGAGATCATTTGCATAATTAATAAGTTATTAATGAGTTTTGGGAAGAAGTGCAATTCTACTCTATGTCCGTAATGTGTAAGCCAAGGACAGGTAGACGGCACGACAACGATAGAGAAAGTATCAGAAAGATGCTCTCCTTGTCGCATACTGTCTCTATCCTTGTCTTACACATGGTAGAGATAGGGAAAGTTAGTTGACAAACCCGCCACCATAGATGGTGTCACCATTTGCTTTTCTGTATTTGTCGCGCAATTATTCGTTTCTCGTTTTACACATTACGGGCATTAGAAAAATATTTACCGTTAGGAGTGTCGGCACTTAAAATAAATATTCAGTTCAATTCGGCAATTTCGACTGTTGATACATCGTTAACAATTCATTAATTATGTGTGAAATCTATAGAAAATTATAACGGGAAGTTAGCCAAGTGTTCATGCTATATTCTTTTAATATGCACACATCCATGATTTATCCGTTCGTAAAACTATATAATTATTTTAAATTACATCGCAACGGAATTTATATATGGAAGTGTCGCTGGAAGCCTATTCTACATTTTTTCATCGTAAAGGTTTGTAAATTTTTATAACAATGTCTGTTATTGATCAATTTTGACCGCTACGTTCCGAACTAATCTCGAATAATTAGATACACTCTTATAAGTAAATAACCTGTGTAAGTAAGTACTTTTTGTCCAGCAAGGGCAAAGAGATTTCGAGTCAGTCAACGCGATTGCTACATTTCATTGCGATTACGTTTTTTACTAATCTAGTCTGCAATTGTGTCTTTACGATGACATCTCCCGATGAAAACGTAAAAATCCTCCAAAAACCTAAGCGATTATGATTCTTCGGTGATATACCACCCCACTTGTCGCGAATACGAATACGAATTTTGTATCTTTCTTGCTTGGATTGACAGTTCATAAAAAGAAAAAAAAACAAAAACAGAGACATACATTTAATAAAGGGTTGTTCACTCGACATGCATTTAAACAAATGTGCGAATTGACGTATTTACTATTTCGAAACATTCGGAAATAGACATTGGTGTGTACAAGCTAACGCGAATAGTGCATTTTCCACCGTAACGCTAATGCATCGAATAAGCTTGATTCGAAAACTTTCTGAATGTTTAGGAAACTCCGTTCGGGGTTCGCACAGCGCCGATTCGGGTAGGAAGAAAACGCTGAAATTGTTAGTAAAAATCGACTGTCGACAATTTGGTTGACAGTTTGAGTGCTTCGTCACTATCCTATCTAGCGCTGTACGGAGCTCGAACGAAGCTTCGTTTATTCCTTGCAAGAGGCGCCGCTATCGCACGCCTATACAGAGAGCAGAGACGCGGAAGAACATTAATTATTGCGAAATTAGGTTCGACAATAATATTATTTCTAACGGTCGGTCACCAATTAGACGTGGAAATGGATTTGCTAACCTGCCTTCGAACGAGTTACGAAATCACTTTGTATTTGCTGAGATGTCGTGAAATCTTTGGGTAAGCGCAACGACATTTAACAAACACGATATTAGACGTTATACTTGACTCGAGTTTGAATTAAGGTACAAAGCTAAAACGAATAATCCGAAGAGATGAAAGTTATTCGCGCATCATTTGTACCTAGAGTTGTTTCGTTTAAACGACTTATTCTCGAAATGTTGTCGTCATTCCGACATTATGTACTTGGCCAGTATAGATTTCAAAACACTAGGAAAGACACGGAAACGCGATCGTAATACGATTGGATCGAAACCGTTATCCGTTTTCGAGAATATTAGTCACTTTGGAAATCAAACGAAATGGTGCAAACTAATCAAAGCGAACCTTTCAACGATCGATCAAAAACATATGCTTTCTCCGGAAGGCAAAGGTCGATTAATTTGAAAACGGAGCACCGACGGAAGGCAAAGGTCGATTAATTTGAAAACGGAGCACCGACGGAGCAACGTCTCCGTCGAAAGGGACGATTCGAGAACCGCGTACAAACAGTCGAATGGCAGGAACAGTATCAAGATCAATTACGTAAAAGGAATAGAAAGAAGGGGCCGCCGGATTTCTTTTTATTTCATACGCGAGTATCCGCATATATTGTACACAGATACGCGCTAGCATCGTAAATGACCCATACTTTCACTTTTGTAATTAACGCAGATACCTGCGTCTCGTGTTTGGTTAGCGAACCTGGCTGCCAGCTGGAAACAATGCGCAGACTGCTCGGTGGGTTTAGCTCGCTTCGCGAGCTAATACGGGCAAACGACGATCGGTACAGTTTCACGTTCGGTTTCATCGAATCGGCCAACGACACGAGTCGCCGCCGGGTTGCCGCAGCGACGTCCGAACGGATGTCGAGACTCGATATTCACAGCTGGTGTAATCGCGTGGTCCGACGTCGACCAAACCCCTGGCATAACATATAATAACGGCTATGATACAAGTCGGTGTACAGACGATTTCACTTTTAGCCAGGAAGCTGCATCCTCGTCTCTCCGATAGAGAACCGCCTGCAGCTCGTTCTCCTCCGTGTCGCCGTCGCCTTGGCTCTCTGCTCGCCCTGTTCCTTCCTTCCCTTCGTTCCACCTTTGTCGTATCGCAGTCGAAGCTATTACGAGACGATACGATACGAACGATAATAATGCCGCTGTACCATAAACCGATCCGCGTGTACGCTGGCTGAGCGTATTCTCCGTTGCTCCACCAATACGCTCCGCGATGCGCGCGCGTTGCGTATACGTGCACGCGTGCACACGGACGGCGTTACAGCGTATATAGCCCAGCGAGTCGAGTTACACGCTCGGCCACGATATACATATAGGTTCACCGACTTAAAACAGAAATTAGGAGCGAACCGTGTCCCCTTTCTCTTGCCAAGCCAAGCGTGGTATAAAATACTTTCCCTCTCACGAGGCGAGCAGAGCAACGGAACGCGCTGCCCGGGCGCAGGAGCGAGCAAGCAGGAAGGAAAAGGCAAGAGCAAGCAGCCGGGTTTATAGCTCACGAACGGAAAACCGGAAAACGATTGCCTCTAATCGCAAGCCTCCGGTTCGTTTCCCTTCTATTTGCGCTCTTTGTCTCCTTACCGTGCTACGAGCAACGTCTTTTTCACCGATCTTTCTCCAACAGGATACATTTTCTACCGCGGACTGACGTCGACCTGTCTAGACTCGCAAACTTCCAGCCTTCCAGATTTGCAAACTAAACTCGCCTGTAATAATTACTGGAGATTCGGTCCGTCAAGCGAACAAGCTACTGTCGTCGAATGTATTTGCACGCGTCCGTCGGGAAATTTGCAACTCGAACACTGCTGTTGGCTCGAATCGGTTGCTTCAAAATCCATCCGCGCGATTTCTTACCTTGGTATCCGAGCATTCTCGTTTTCGATGAAAATCGAACGAAATAACGCAGAGATGCGGATATGTAATCGATACCTAAATGTAGGTACGCGATCGGGTTCAATCGTTCGAAACTCGCGACTGTTCGGCGAGGAGGTGCAGAGCGGAGACGAGTATCGGTACCGAAAGAGGGTTTCGAGAAGGACAACCTCTCTCGGATCGGCGACTTTCCCGATTTTGAAACGAACGGATGACCAGTAGCGTAGCGATCGACGCTGAGGCAACCTTCTGTCCGTGGCATGCACGGTACGTGTACGGCCGTGCAACGATCACAATCGCCAGTGTCGAGTGGTCCCCGTTCCCGGGTTCCGTTCCCCACCTTCTGCTTTTGCTACCGACGTCGACGGGTATCGTCGTCCGCAGTTAGACCGAGTCCGCTCGCGCATTCGCATTAATTTCGAATCCCGCGGTGCTCTCTGCTCGCAACCCGGTTCTTTTTCGCGATCCCGTTTTCTCGGTGCGAATCGGCCATCGGGCTGCCGATCGGCCCCTCCGATTGTTCCAGAGCTCGCGTGTTTTCGGCGCCGAGGCGAGGGTTGCCGCGCGAAGGATTGCCCGCTACAGTTGCCACCAAGTTTGCCGCGAGGTTATAATGCTCGCGAGTTCGAATCCGCGCAACGCGAAAACCTCCGGATCGAGAGAACGAAGCGTCTCGTGAGACAGCTCTCGCTTTTTCCTCGTTTCTTCGTCGACTCCTTCCTCGTTCTCTCAAGAGACGACGACGAAAGCAAAGAAACCGAATAGAAAGGAGGCCATCCGTCGACGTCGACGCCGATATCCGCGACAAAGACGCGATTCAGGACACCGGAGAATAGTTTACGCGTAAGGATACCTGCTGAACGCTGTGTGTCGCGATAGGATTAGTTCACTGCGGAACGACAGCGAAAGTGCGCGTCCTCCGTATGTGCACGGTGTACGATGCACTTGTGCCAGATACTGAGTTGAACGGGCAACGATGAAAAACCGGAGAAAAGAATGCGTACGCTGCGTCTCGTTCTACACGAGTACACGCGGGTTTTGTCCGTTTGCAATTAGAGGCCCTGTCTCTGTTATCGCGTACTAGTACGGTCCGCAAGGCAGCTGGATACGGTCGTCTTTCCACGAGTCGATCGAAAGTAGTCGATTTCGTACGCGTTCGAAGATACATACGTAGTTTCACCGGCTACTCGATACGAAACTTGAACGGTGAACGAACGCGTTTCGCCGTTCAGGCTTTTACGTGACGCGTTCTCGGTGTCGGGAAGCGAGCATTGCTAAACGTCCGTCGATCTCGGTTCTCGTCGTGGCTCGTTTCGCTGCAGAATTACCATCGATCGATCGATAGATAGATAGAGAGAACCTCTGTAGCCGCTTAAAAGGAAATTCTCCCCTAGACGGTTCGAAAAATCGATTCTTCTTACAGTCGCCCAAACCGAAAGTAGGACATTTGAAAATGTACATCCAAACGGTTTCCTGTCGAATTCGCAAAACTAACAAGGTTAACGACGACTCTTTTAGCGTTCGATTGTACGAATATCGGGATAACTGCACGGGTAAAATGAATTCGCTTTGAAAAACAGATACACCGATTAATCGATCAATTCTCGTTGTAGATTACGTCCGGAATTTATTTGCATTTACTCTTTTCACGGTACGGTACAAACGCAGTTTTCCTAATGGAAAAGGTAAATTTTGCAACTCGGAAATATGATTTCTTCTAGCTTAAGGCGTATGAACGGATGCCGTAAAACTTTACTCCCACACCGTTGATAGTTTTTTACGACGAAAACTTTAGAATCGTCTTTCGTTTTTCATTCGATTGGTACCGGGCCTTCGATCGAAGGATCGTCTAAATTTTTTAGCCAACTTTTTAAAGCCTTTACTTCTAGTTTGTCGGTATTTCGGTTTTACAGAAAGTAATTCTTAAAACAGACTACGCATCGATAAACGCGTGTGTCGCGTCTTTATAAAATGGTCGACTTTAGGATTTTAAACGTTTCTAATTCAAAACGGCATACAGGTGTGTCGCGCGCACACGCTATACATATATAATGGCCGCAGGAAGCGCGTTCACAGCTTTCCAAAGCTTTCTTTTTTCTTTTTCATTTTTGAGATCCCGTACCGGCTAGTTTTCTAGAGAATGAGTAAAAACATTGTTTTCATTGTCGACCGATTTCGATGAAATTTTCAGTACGCTTGCAAGTCGCCAAGAAAAAGTTAAACCGAAAGCTACCCGGTGCTCGCAGACCGTAAGAACTCTGAAGCCTGTCGTTCTCTCTCGTCTAACCAGTGGCCAAAGCAAAGAAAGGAAGAAAGGATTAGAGAAGCGGGGAGTATCGCGTCGCGTTGCCGTCGTGTCGCTCCTACTCCTTTTCTCTTGGGAATAGTAAAGTGGGGGATACATGTTTCAAAGTTCTTACGGGCCGAGAGTCCTGGAATACCTTTGCTTATGCTACCCCATGCTGCTCTAGATAGACGCTTAGACAAGAAAAATAATTATGTAATTTTCAATACTCGTAATCTCCTTTAACGTAGACGTTGTCCGGCCGAGCAAACGTTATTTTCTCCGCGTTTCCATCCACCCATCCTCTGCCTTTGATCGTTACCAAAGTTCGCGTATCCGAGCCACGGGTTTTTTTCCGTTAAGAGAAACGAGTTTGGAAAGATCTTAAATTATGTCGACTCATTTCCAATAATTACTGTTTTCCTGAAACACGTCTAGTCCTACGATCGACCGCGTACCGTCACGATCGCGTGGAGAAGAAGCCGCCAACAGTGTGTCGATGTGCAGTGAACACAAAATTGGTGTACACGGGAATCGCACCGGAAGCAAGGTCTTTTAACGCGAACGAGTTTACCGAGTGGAGGGAACACCATACGATTGCGATCGTGCAACTTCGCCCTCATTGTTAGACTTTTACAGCGTTCGTTCGCGCGTGTTTTGTGCGTCTTGCGACTGTTATCGTCAACGGCGATGATCTCGACGAATTCGACGGTCACGAATATGGGAAAATGAAGGCTTCGGAAGATCGCGCACTCGATCGCAGCACCACACTTTTCAACCATAAATGACGTAAGTTTTCAATCTCTGGCAAATTGGAGACGCGTAAAATACGTGACACGAACACGTTTCGTATTTCAAACAAGAACGAAACGAGTTTGGTGTTTGCCAAACAATTGGTAGAACAAGATACGTTCCATTATTCGGCTTCGGGTTTCGAAAATCCGAGTTGCACGCTTCGAGAGCTCGTATCGCCGAGCACCAAGCCGAATGCGCGATTGCATCTAATTTTTTTGTTACGCGATGATCGTGTTGCAAGCACCAGTCGTCGGTATATGAATCGAGACATGCAACGTCTGTACAGATGCGGAGAGTCTCCGGTAGCACGTGGGATCCGCTTCACGCATAGATTCTACAGGTAAAAACAATTAAAAAAGGTTCACACAAATATATAGACATCTTTTTAAATAAGCTTTTTGTTTATTTTTTTCACGCGTAGAATCCATCACGGATTTTATTGTTCCAACTTGAAAGCATTATCCTTAAATATTTATGCTACCGTACTCTTTGAGTCTTTCGAGAAAATAAGCATGCGCGATGCGTCACCCTTGTCTCTGACGGTAAAAACGTGCGTAGACGCGTGAATGCCATGCGGGTTCCCGATTCTTGTTTACCGAAATAATTATAGCGTATTAGCAAATTGCAACCATTATGCTCGTCGCAAAAGATATGTGAAACATGCGCGTCGCAGTGGTAACGGCATGGTAACTGTATGAATTCAAGGTCATCGATGTCTTTTCAAATTGCATTACATATGTTTATCGTGCCATCGCGATAGCTAAGATCGAAACGAATCCAATGACCTGTAATAACGCAACCTTTGCACGACCTTGAGTACGAATAAATTAAACTTGAAATATTTAGAAATGATCACGATCTCTGAAATAACTACAACAAAAAAGACGAACGAGCACAAGTTTATTCTAATATACAGGGTGTCCCAAATTTGAATGTTCAAACTTTGTCAATGTATTCTATGACACAAAGTAAAAGAAAATGTTATGTAAACATAGGTCATATAGAGCTTTATTAAGAAGTTATAACAAAAATTCAGAAGAGGAATGGCAATTCAGCCCATGCCGTGTGGGACCTTTAGCTAGAATACTAAATCTAACAAATCTCATTAAAACAAAAAGTTTCGCTGAATCTCAAAAATAGCCTACGTACGCATCGTAATCATAAACTGCGCCCTTGACCAGCACTCGCTACCCTGCCGCGGCACGCACGAGCCGAGATCCCTCGAATCCTTTACACTAATACCTATTAGTGGCGAAAATTCATTTCAATGTTTGGTTACCTCAGATAGTAAACATAGTTTACATAAACACACTGAAAATCACACTATTGTTGATCTAAGTAATAGCAAGTTGATTACTATTCCTCTTCTCAATTTTTGTTATAACTTCTTAATAAAGCTCTATATGACCTATGTTTACATAACATTTTCTTTTACTTTGTGTCATAGAATACACTGACAAAATTTGAACATTCTAATTTGGGACACCATGTATAACGTAAGAAAATGATTACGTTAAACGCATTTTTCTACCTTTTTTCAGTCATGTCTCATAGAATATACTTGATATTTATACGATTTCTTAATTATGAGTTTAACGGAATTCGATGTTAATTCTGGTGCTCATTTCCAAGAAAAGATAGAGCCTTAACTTTCTCCAGAAAATATTGGCTGAAAATACATAGCTAATAATCGGAAAGTTTGAGAATTTGGCTCCGCTAGTTTGGCATCCAAATATGTACTCGATAAAACGGTATTATACGTCGCAACAATATTCTATATTCGTATAGAAAATTACAATGTTATAGTATTCAATGAAAATACTGGACAGGATTACTCGATTTTGAGCATCAAATGTATTTTTCCGTTTTTTGAGACAAATACTCTGCGGACGGCCGTTCGCCGGTACGTTTCGATTCTACGAACTCTTAATTACCGCTAAATGTCGACTTGGTGCACGAACCTCGGGTCCATTGACAGTCGACCACTTTCGTTTCTCTATTCTCTATTTCTCCGACGGTCTTCGGTACGTTGCACGTTCCTCCGCGGGTCGACCGCACGCGGCGGGTCGAGGAGAAAGAGCTCGGATAGATTGGAACTCTCGTTTTCAATATCTCCGAGTGCTCGCTTGCACACGCCGTAACCGGCAAATCAGCTTCGATTGTATAATGCCGCCGCTTATGGTTCCACGTGCTTTTGCATCTGTCCGCTCAACACTCGGTTTAATTAATCGTCATATTTGGAGCAGCGTAACTCGCATGATCCCAAGAGCTGCGAGTGCTTTTAATTTGGCAGCGAAGCGGGGTACTATGCTTATAATCGATAACGTGCTTCGAGCGTCCTCTTCTCTTCTTCTCGAACGTCTAAAAGGCTATGGGGGAGACTTCAATCTACGAAGAATCCATTTACTTTCTTTTAGCGAAGAATTCTTCTAGAAAATTAACGAAGCGGATTACGCAGCGAATTATGCGGAAACCACGGAGAAGAAACATTCGATAAAATATAAATTAGATAATAGCCGAAGTTTTCTTTTCGTTCGACTGTAAAACAGTGTTATCCAACGTGGTAAAATTTTTTAGTAATCCTAAATCGGCGAAGTCCGCGAGAAACGGAATAGCTAGCTTCGAAGTTTACCAACGAGCGATATTTTCACCGCTAACTCGATATAATTGTGTATTACGCCCGACGAAGAATATTCCAAAGACCGACTTCCGCTCCTTTGCTCGAATAGCTGATTTAATTTCCTGGCGCTTTCACGTGTGGGCAAAGCTGTTACTAATTGCGCGGAAATATTCACAGCCAGTTTCCTTCCGTCTCCGACCGCGTTTCCTTGATCGCAACCACTGGTACAGATTTATTCCGTCGTACCATTTCTTCCTTTGGTTTTCAATTCATACCGTATCTCGAGAACGCAGGACGCTTTCGCGGCTGAAAATCGTTCCCTCTCGCACACCCCCGTCTTTCGCGTGAACAGTTCGTTATCGCGTATCGACCAAATTGGCCGGGGATAGTCGAGCAAACTACAACTTACCATTGACTGAACGAGGATTATCATAGTGCGTTGCGTTTCGCTGCTCACTACTATTTACGTTTTTCCCGTGAGCCCGGAAGCAAAAGCAAAATGCGAATACACGTATCCGAAAACGGCTAGTCTCCCGTCGACTCGAAGTTCGTGCGTAACGCGGGAAACGGTATTCGTCGATTACGTTGGCGAAAATGAAAAATACGAGACAACCTGTCTACCGCGCAAACATACGAGTACATAGAACTCGGCTGAACCAAACCGTACCACGTTACTCGAGTGGATTCACTTTCGCAAAAGCCGGTTGGTTTCTTTGGATTATTTTTCTCGGGTTGGAAAGTAAAGTCATAAAGTGGAATCGCGTTGTGTTTCAAACCAGTATTTCATTTATATAACACGCCAGTTTATTAAGTTACAACCGTGATTATGCTCGGTTCGGTAGATTACTATCGACGCGTTCGGTTCACCGCTGCTGAAAAAGAGAAACGCACGGGCCGCGGAAACGATCGTTACAAGCGATATAAACGAACTTCGAGAACGGGTCACGGTTACAGGTATCCACCAGCGATTACGTTCGATCGTTTGCTAAACAATCGTGGAACGTGGAACGTGAAACGGCGGTTCGATGATTAGCAACCGACGGAGCAAGTCGTATGGAACGGATTCAACGCTGTTCGGGTTCCGTCGAGACCGGGTGCCGCGGAGTTTCCAGCGATCGGCAATTTAGACTCCGAGATCCCTGGATAACGCGATACAGGTCACAGCGATCGATTATTCAAAATTATGAACGATACACGAGGTTCCTCGTCGCGTCGTATACATAGTGGCTATACAAAATGTTGCTTCACCTTTTAAAACCGCATCGCACGATAACAGATGCTCCTTAGTATGTCGAGAATGACAACATTTGTAAAAGATTAAACATTCCATTTGTACAGGAAAAAATTATTTGACTAACAAACAAACCCAAAGAAAGAATCAATACCCACCCAAACCCACTAACAGCAAATTGCTATGCGAACACAGTCAGAAGAATTAAACGAAAATATGCAAAAGACTTATTAGAACCATAATATCTTAGATATATGTCGCCAAGCTATTTGTAGTACTTACCGCTTCATGTATCGGAAATCAAACGCTACTAACTACTATTAGTATTTGTAAATATTTTTTTAAATAGACCCAAATAAAAAAAGGATATGAAAAAAACCTTTTAAAATCGAAGAACTTTTTTACAATTGGGTCGAGCGGTCTACTTTTTTTTGGATGTTAGAGGGATTAGTTAATTAGATGCATTTTGAACAACTTTGATCTAGACTGTAAGACTACAGGATGTATACTTGGAAAAATTAATAGAACGGACCGGCCGCACGCCCCTAACTTTCGCAGATGTCTACGTACTGTATTGGGGATGAGTAGGGGAATACAATTTGTTGGTATCTGCGGGAGATAGAGCGTATGGTTTACTCGTATACCACGTACAACTATATACATATTATGTACATGCAAAACGTTTAGACTTTGTTGTAACTCGGCTGAACGCGTCCTTGTTTCGTCGGATGCCTCGAATACTCATCGAAAATCACATTCCTCTCGGTGTTGTGTATAGTATAGCCGTTGCAAATACGGCGACGAGGCACAGAGTTCGTGGTGACTGTGTGGAGTATTCGATTGAAATTGTGCCCGTGTCGGAAACGGGAAGACACGCGTTGTTTGCGACGTATACGACGCGACGCGCGACATAACGGTTTTCCGTCTGTTGCCATTAAAAATACAGCAAGCCGACGCGACGCGGGACGGTTTACGTGGCTCACAGTTTCTCCACTGCCGTTCGATTAATGCTAGGTAGAAAAAGTTTACTTTCAATCCCGTAGCATTTAACTCTCCTGCCAAGCTCTCACGTGGAACTTCGCGTGAACGTAGTAGGTAGCTGCCAGCTGACAACTTGGGTGCTGAACAATCGCGATCTACGATCGAAGGGCTCGCGATCGAAATACCGAATGTGCAGGCGCAAAACAGAAAACCTTTACGAGCATCGATTAGTTCTGCCATTAAACCGTTGACAAATTGACGAGTCTAGTCGATTCGGAAATACCGTTCGGTCGCACCGCCACTGTAAATATAATTCGAGACTAATCGTTTAATACGTAGGGCTCGTTTCGTTGTAATCGTGTAACGTTATTACCGTTCGCCAAACTCTCTATCGTTTTCGCATAAGTTAGTCTTCGGTCGACTGCCACGAACGATCCAACAAAAGTCTTGTCCCAAATAACTCGACACAATTCCGAGAGCAAAAGTCGGTGGCCATGGAACAATGTTCTCGATAATACCAACGTATCGTATACAACGTGGCGCAATAAGCGTCATTGTTACTAAAGGTTGCGGGAAGATAAAAATTATAGCGCTACTTAATCAGACGCGATGCAATTTGCAAGAGTAAGCATTGTACGGTACTTGACGCGTCTACGGTGCGAGATAAAACTGAATGGACAGACGGTAGTGGTATTACATCGGAGAAATTTCTTGAACCAGCTTTTAGCTACGCATTCAAATTCGTTAAAAACTTTACTTTTAACCGCTGCGCGCTACCGTCGACTATTTAATACCATTTCCTGCTACATCCGTTTTCGATTTCATAATTATTCCGTCCAATTAGAGATTATAGATTATAGTAACTGAAATTGATTTCCAATGATTCGCGGTAGAACATCGTGGAGGGATTCTCCTGAAGTTGTAGAATACAAGAAATCGTTTATATTTGCCACCAATTTTCAACACAAGGTGTTTTGTAATTTCGTACAAAATTTCCAACTCTATTCGTAAGACATCTACAACAAAAAATGATCGCTCGACACACGCTTTTAGCTAGTCGGTCGGTTACAGGAAGCTGGATCAAGGATATAAGCCGAGCCAGCACCGGGAAAGGAGAATCTCGCGGTACGTAAAACGCAAGAAAAGAGAAAAATGTATTCTGGGTGCGCCCACCATTGTGCTGCCGGCACTGAGTTCTCGCATTCGATTACGAGAGACGAGCGGCTCTCAGCCGCTCGAGGAGCAAGCGAATGAAAGAACGAACGAACGAGCGAGCGAGCGAGCAAACCAGCGAATGGCTGCAGTGGGCAATACCGTGGAATGGAATGGAACAGAACGGAATGGCAGGAGTGTTACAAAATATCAGCTTTCACCATATCAGCGTGCTACACTGTACACAGCCAGAGTCGGTGAACAGTCCGCGACATGTTTCTCCTTCGTCCTCGCGGCCGATTGTCATCGGTATCGTCATCACCGTCTCTGAAACTATGATTGCTGCTCGTTCCGCGTTTGATACACCCATCGATGATCCACTCTGCTTCATCGCCGCCACGGTAATCAATGCGAATCATTCGCGATCGTCTACAGTCGTTTCTTTTCGTACTAATTACTGTCAACGGCAATTTTGCTGATTCTTCTATCGACAAACTTGCGTCGTTAACTACCTTTTCCCTTTATTTATTATCCTGCAACAGGTAGTCGGGAGTAACCAGCACGCGTCGCGAGGGTTTCGTGTCTCGCACCTCGTCGACGCCTAAAATCTACGCAAAACATAGATATACGTGTTGCAACAGTCACGCGCAGCAACGAACCTCGTGTCAGAAAAATTGCTAAAAATTAGTCAACTTGGATCGACGGTAACTCCGCGAAAAATGATTATAGGGCCATCTAACTAGTATCGTACCACCATACGATCATACGATAACGTTATCATATCACTGTTCTTCTGTATTACCAGCGAAGTTCAGCAGCTTAAAAATATCTCAAAATAAAAACACTTGTTGTCAAGTATTTCGTCAATTGATATAACGTTAATTCGCTTTTACTATAGCAAAGCTGATTAGACTTTCTTACGAGTATAGAAGAGGGTATGCCAGGTAAACAAACAGAGTCAGTTGTTGGGGTAAACGTCGCTCGACTGGAGAGAAGTTTACCGTAGAAAAGTGCAGCGAGTAGTGGGCAGAGTTTACTTCAATAGTTCTTCGGCTCTTCGGCTCAAGTGATTTATAATTACACTCACACCGATTATATGTATAAATGCCCTCCCCATTCTACTAGGGAGTGCAATAGATTCGATTTCTTTCTTTAATCGCGAGATAGAAACTGTATACAGTATAATACACCGTGGGGACGGGGTAGGGAGGAGGGGGTGGAACAGTTCGCCGCTGTTGACACTGTTGCATAAAGAACTATAATTTTTGTATCGTTCCGGTTACGGAAACCACAGCGAGTCGGTTCAATTTTGATCGCGAACGATTTTGCACAACGTTCGAGTATCGCTGCTATCTCGACAAAACCTTGACGCGTTCACGCTGTCGCTTACAGCTCGAGCAGAGTTACTTAGCCGAGAGAGCGTGGCAAGAGATCTCGGCGGAGAAGGTAGTCGATCGTTTCCAGAGAAAAAAAACTTTCATTTACCCAAGCGGAAATTGCTTTTGAAATTTGACACGAAGCGCCACGGCAGGACGCTCGTCGACGGACCGAATCGGCAAAGAATCATTTTCTGCGCTGGCATTGCTTAACTTTGTGCTAGTTGTAAATCACTTCCGGGTATTCGGCTTGTTATACTTCGAAATACCTATTCGATCGCTGTGCGAGATTGGCCCACATCTTATTTTAAAGCACAATTTTTCGTATTGTAGACGGCAGTGTTCGAACTATACACATATCGTTCCGACATCGTAACAATTAATTCTAGTTGAATCCTTCCACTGTATAGTTTTCAATTCTATGATCGAACTTATTCTACTTTTTTAAATTAAATACGTTAATACCTAAACGAACTTTGATCGTAAAATATAATGAATAAAATATCTTACCTGCGTATATTCCATCGCGTTTGCGAACCAACGAAACGTTAATAAAGTGTTATTAGCAACTTTCCGAATCGTTTGATATCGGTGCATCTATTATGGAACAAAAACATATTTTCGTGTCTGTACGAGAGGAAAATAAGCTTGCCAGACTGATTTTCGGATGTAGTTCGAGCGTTTTAGTTTATTAGAAACGTTATGTTAAACAGTTCGTCCTGGCGCGTGCAGACCTTGTCGAGAAATAGAGGCCAATTAGCAGGATGTAAATCATTTCTATGCAACGTATGCGCGTTTCACTGCATACTGTGATTTTTTGTGATTTCATTCTACGTATAAATAATCCGACGCAGTCACGTTTCACAGGCATCAATGAAATTTCTCTAGCGAAAAACCGTTCGAGTGTCGTAATAGACACGATCACGATGCACGAATGACGGGAATATTGGTGCTGTGTCTGTACAGGTGAACCATTTTTTTTTTTAATCGTTGCACGCGATTATCTCTAGAATGAAACAACTCGTATACGTATAGCGATGTTATTCCTACCAACAGTTTACAAATGTTCGTACTTTGCTCGAATCTCGAAATACCATCAAACAACGTTTCGTGTTTTCTTCGTTTATTCGTTAGCTCGAAGTAACCTGGGAGATTACTAATTTAACGCTGCCGAGATTAAAGTCCCGACTTTTGTGAAACGGTTGTTTCTACTTGCTACACGCGCAGCTTGGCCATCATTAAAGATAATAGTTATTGTTACAACGACAATCAAGTTGCAACTTGCGTTTACAACCAGCATTTACTCTTAGCGTTTACTCTTCTAATCGCTATCCTTGACCGGAGAGATCCCATATTTACATTCTACGCTCTCAATTATCGCATTGGGAGGAGAATGTGTTAACAATTTCGGTGGATTACAAGGCACGCAAAATGCTTGCAAAACTACTTTGACGCTAACTTTCTACCGCATCCGCAACTTAAAGAAGCGTGGTCTGGAGAGATAGCGAGAGATAGGAGAGGATTTTAATAGGATGTCGATCGAGGAAGCAGACAAAAAATATTAATATTTCGTATTTGCAAATAAATATTTTTACTTGTTATTTTGTTACTGCTTTGTTACGCGGCGAGAAAATATTTTACCCGTGCATAATGTAACATATAAATTACTAAATACACCACTATGTTTGTAGTGTTTAACTCAAACTTATTCAGTTTCCTACTCAATTGAAAAACATTGCATATAAACGATAACCGCGCAACTACTTTGGCAAATCGATTAAAAATAATTCCGTCAAGCACTCGATCGATTACGGTCCAAAATTATTCTATCGTACAACAAGTACATTTGTTTAACAATTAACACTTTATCGACCGGTAGCCTATAAATCGGCTTTTTCCACCGATCGGTAGCCTGTGAATCGGTTGCCATAGTAACCCTTAATTTGTTATCTATTATTGGGATAAGTGTGTTAAATTCTACTACAAGCTTCAATATTATTATATAAATTTTTAAATATTAAATACCTTTCGTGATTAATAAGATAAATAAGATCAAAATAGAAACGAAAATTTTTACGACTGCATGACCGGTCGATAAAGTGTTAATGCCGATTCATTGTATTTCCTAACACACCAAACAAATCCACGAATGCCATATCTAATATTTTGCCGACAACGAATCGTTGTGTCGTATAAACTTGGTGTTTACCACGCGACGACTCCGTCGGTTGAAATTCCGTTCCGGTCACCTCAGAAGAGGAAGAAGCAAGAGGCTTTCGACCTGTCGACGGAAATGCGTCATGCGGCTTTTAAAATCATTGGCCCAACCGTCAGCCTCGTCTACCGGATTTTCATGGTCCGCGCGCATAAGACGGCGAGCTCGCGTTTTGGTTCGCGTTACCGACTCGACAGATATCGATCTTAAATACTCGACGCAACGTAGCGTCGGAACACGTTCTTCGTTTTTTTTCATTTCACGTAGCTGACGGCAGAACGACGCGTCGTGTCGCGTCGGCCACGGACGAGGCCCGTGGCAATACCTGGTTATACCCCGACGACGACCCGACCTGATGCGATGCAAGATAAAGCCGCTGCCACACTCCTTTGGTTTTCGACTTGCTCGATTCACCGTGGATCCTGGGTTTACGCCGGCTGAATACATGTCAAGGTTGGAAACCAGAGAGACGTGTACTCGCCGTAAGACCGGTTGCGCGTTCCTTGTCAAATTCGGTGGAAAATCGTGTGCTCGCGGCTGCGATCCACGCAGGGCCCAAAATGGTCCCAAATATAACTGTCCAAAAACAGTTGAACGAAGCTCGAGAATAATACAGTTACCGAGAACCTTCGATTCGAATAACTGTCGCGTATATCCGAAATGTTTAACTACATTCCGCTGGCTGGCTTAACTTTCCTTTCACGTTTCGATATGTTAGGTTAGCGATTTATTCAAAGCGTTTCACACAATCAATATGCACATCTGTGTCGAGCGTTGAAAGTATTCAACGTTCTTTACCATGAAAAATCCTAGACAATGTCTACAAAATTATTTGCAATCGTTGCAACTAGCTCGAGCGACAAAAGCAAAGAGTCTCGGTAGAGACGTCTAAAGTCTTCTCGCGAAAGAATATCAAGGGGGTGGACGCGGCGTTGGCGCGCTACGGTAGAATGACCTTTTCAACTATTATCGGAAATGAAGAAAGAAACATCGATTGCGTAAAAGGTGTCATCGATCGATCGTTACCTGCAACTTGCTGGTAGAACCAGGGTGGGAGCGGACGGAGGGGAAGGAGGGTTGGTGCACACCCGTAATCGCATCTGGTTATGCAAGAAGCAACGATGCGAAAATCAGTCATGCGGTACCTATCCACGCAAGGACATTCTCGGTGAGACAAAGTTTTCAGCTGTTGCGTCGTAATCCGCGTTTGTGTAATGTTAACGACCTCGACAATGGGGACAGATACTACGCGGCCAATTATTGTCGGGTATGCCGGTAACATAAAGATAATTAATTCACGTCCACATGTAATAACTGACCGATCGCCGACCCTTCTAACAATTATATTGTTCCGCGACGCGATACGATACGATTGAGATAATAGTCTCGGAGCGTTATTCCTTTCACCGACGATCCAGAGCTGGCGACGCAGCGAACATTTAACGACCGTATCCTAGAGATGATTTCTTAAATTCATCGATCGGGATTTCTAACGAATCGACTATAATCAATCTACCGTCGGAGTATTTGTTAATTTTCCATCGGCAGCGATCGATTAAGGTGACACACGGACAATCTCGTCTTGCATCTCGCTTTCGTCGATTCTCGACAACTGTAAAAACGAGGTGCGAGGCTCGAATAATCGTATCCTCCTCACGTCGAATTGTCCATTTTTGTTTACAAGCTAAGAGACGATCGGCGAGAATTTACCATATTTCTTTGAATTAATACTCAAAATAGGCGAAAATAGTGTTTCTTATTCCGCAGCTGTAGCAGTTGTTGGAACGGTCGCGTCCAGACTACGTGCTATTATATACTATTTTTTCTTGTCGAGATCTCGTTAGTGGTCTAATGAAACGCTGGTTTTTACGCGAAGCTCTATAAGGTGAAAATCATGGACGGGATACCCATTCATCCTCCGCTACGTATGGACCGATGATTACGAAATTTTTTGTCGGTCTAATTTCATACCGATGCGACGCAAGAATCACACCGACACGCTGCTCCAGTAAGGACACGTGTGCGGCTCTTGCATAAGCTTTATCGATACGCGAGCCCCATTTGAAACATTGCAAGAAATCGATCTTGTTTCCTCGTAAATCCGCAATGGTAAGCATAGACCAATAAATAAAATAGAGAAAATGATGTGCAAAAATATGATCGTCAGCTTAGTTGGCTGACAAGCCTAACAACAACAAATTACTAGTAAAATTTGTATAACTCACGGTTCGATCACGGTGGTGATCGCCGAACTCTGCTTCATCGAAGAGCGCGGTTCGCGTGTCTGATCATGTGACTCATGCTGGCGAATAATTTAAGACACGTCCGTCTAAATTCATAGACTTCGAATCCGTTGATCCTTATTAGAATATCATCTTTGGACGATTCGAAGAATTCGAACGAAGCAACCGGAGACACGCGTTACTAGTACTTTGTCATTCGCGTCGATGACCGCTAGCACATGATCAAGATGGAAAATACATGCGCGTCATTTAACAATTAATTTTTCGGTTATTTCGAAGAATCATTTATAAACGCAACTATAAATATTCACGAAACGAATGTTCCCGAGTTGTTGGAAATAATATGATTAATTATCGGTCGATTCGTTACCTCTTACCGTATTAAACATATCGATGCGTCAACGTTGACTGAGATCCGATGGTACGGATAAAACTAAAAGATATTCAAATTTCAACGAGTGACGTAAGCAACCTATCTTTTAATATTTGCGTGCAAATATTATCTATCCGCTATATAGTTGAATCTACGAATAGTCTTCGAAATGAAAAAAAAATCTTCCGTAACAGACCTCCCCCATAGTTAATAGAGTTGTGTAATAGAATTGTACCATTGTTGCCATTCGATGAACAAATGTTGAATCGAGCTCGCACAATTTAAGTATCGAGTGATCGGAGACAGCTCTAGTAACGCCCATCGCGTCGCAGGTGACCAAAATGATTTCAAGCTACGAGTTCGATTCAAGGTGATCAGGTATTTAGTTCCACGAGAAAAAGAGAGAGAGAGAGAGAGAGAGATTCTTAATAAAGGGAAAAAATCAAATTCCAACAAAACAGATAAACGCGCGCATTTGGGAAGTGTTCAGATTGAGAAACGCGACCAATGTTGTTCGACGCGATCGTGCAACCGGACGAATGAATCCCACGATACAATCGACACTGTCGCGTTAACCGCGATATACCGGTGCGGAACGAAGTTGCTATCACGCGAAAGCGCGTTTATTGACAAGATAGCGAATCTTGGAAGTCGGTTCTCGTTGAATCAACATCACGTCGCGTCGGCAGGTGTAAGAATCGGGGAACGGACTGGCGCGAATTCGTTCTCGAAAAATTTACATCGTATTGTATTGTTACGCGTGAACATTTGGGGTTGCTCGTGTCGCTTCGGCTCGATTCGCCAATAGAAAAAATCTACAATTGTTCGCTGCGACTTTTGATTGACGAAACTACTGTACTCGAGTCGGGTAACGAGTACCTTTTGCTCGAATAGCCTCGTATAAAAATTTGTTTCTTTGTTTTCGATAATTCAATAATGAACCGTTAGAAAGATTTAAACGCATCTTTTTTTCTCGCATAATTTCTCGCCAAAAATATTGCGTAAATGTAACGATATCGCGCGCAACCGTAAGTTGATAATTCTCGAAGAGAGAAAGGAACAAAGCAACGGGAGTAAAAGGAAAAAGGTGCGAATACACTAATTTCCATAATCCTTCGCGTTTCCATGCTTATAAAAACACGTTGCTTTGACTGAACGATCAGGGTCGATATTGTTTTTATCTCCATTCGCCAAATGGCTCGTGTTCGCCTGTACGATGCGTCCAGTATTTTATTTACAACCAAGATCGGTCCTTGATGTTTTGCGTGATTTTTTATATGGGGCGTTTTCGAGTCCTGCGATCGTAGATCGTCACCGATATTTTTAACCGGTAAGGAACCAATCGCGGTCTAACCCGAGTTATCAGAATTATGACATTTTACAATGAATAATTTTCAACCCACGCGCCTGACGATAAACGGAAAGAAGACAACGAAAAATTCACGCTGGTCGGTTCGGAACTTTGTCATCGAATGTGATTCGGAGAAGTAGCGTTCTCCATTAACGACTACGCGTTGACGCTTCTCTTTAACGATTTGACTTATGGCACGAATTGTAAAAACGACGGCGTAAATTGGCCAATATCGAATCCCGAATGAGTTTAATAACCTCGAACAGCGTTGCTCTCTCTAATTGTAAATGCTCGCCATGTTCTGCGCCACCATGGAGATTCGACCAATTTGATTTTGCATCAATTTCGAGTTTATTTTCAGCAACGAATGCCCGAATACCAATTTCGTACGATACTTGTTCTACACACGCGCGAGTTGGCGGGAATAACGTTACGATCATGCGATCGTTTTCGAAAAGTACATTCAATTGTTCGAACTTCGTGGCCAACATTTATCAACAACTTCCTTCGTTGTACAAATTTATAAGTTTGGTATGATCTTGGTATCGCGTAAGGTGAGGAGCAACTAATTTTAAGTAGTACAGAACCAATTTTATACTCATTACTCCTGTAGAAGGTTGTGTTTACGGAGTTACGTGCGTCATCGCGTATGGCTTAAATAGAATCTGAATCCGATGGTCAACGTCGCTGGGAGAATTCATTGGCGTGTTTACGGGATTCTTTATAAATCGAGGCTCGTATTATACTTAGTAGCCTCGTAGCGCAGTGGCGACCACGACTGCTCAACATTTCGATAAAAATAATTTCCGGGCTCCTTGAGGTACGGTCATCGCTTCGTAAGATCCAGAAAAATGCATCAAGGTAATGAAATTCCTATGATCGGTAACGTTACGGTTGCCCGTGGAACGGAATACACGTATGCACAAACACACGCGACACGCTCGCTCCGTCTCCTCGTACGCTCGTGTCCCTGAGACAGAACAGAACGAAGTCGACGGACATTCCGAACGACCGTTGACGATCCACCGAATGATTTCTTACTACAACATCCAGGAACGAACGGAAGATTTAATTCGGTGATTTCTTGGAATATACCGCCGCAGGCGTACTTTTCTTGTTTCCGCAATTTCCGTGTTCTCGATTAATTGTAATTGAATACCATCGAATTTCGCATCATGCATAATTAATAGGCAATGATTCTTTAATGATCCGCGTTATTTTACCACTTTCGATCTAGCGGATATGCAGCCTTGACATAACATAAACGAAATTTAACGAGGAATTTAATACCGATCCTGTCTCGGCATCTCCTTTCGTCGCTCGAACAATTACAAAACGATAAGAGGCGTACAAGATTTAACTAATCGAATTTATATGTATTCGAATCTTATCAGCTTGCACTTCCCACCAAAGGAGTCCTGAATATGAAAAGTTGTTTTGACTGGAACGAAAATTGCTTATGTTTACATAGCGTAGCATTTGTCGAGTTGAATTTCATATTGTTCTTTTGATTATTGGCATATTGGGACTGTCCGCAATTGCTAATACATACTTGTTTCGGTGTACCGAGATCTCCTGTATTTCGCAAAGACGTCTGGTTAACGCGTTGTCCTCGTATGTGACTACGGATTCGAAAAGACTGTTATGACTTCTGTCGCGTTGTCATATGGGAGAAAGTGGAGTATATTGGTACCGAATAAGCGTATCACCTTGTTCGCAGTTGCTGCCCATGAGACTCGTGAACCAAGAACGACATTAACAACTGGTACGCGGACTTTGCAGTTACCTTGTATCTCGTAGACGGAATTAAGATCTTATTCAAATCGAAGGTCATGAAACATCGGCGAAGGAGCACGTGTCCTGTTCACCTATCGCTGCTCATCGACCGTTGAACAAAATTTTCTTGTTACCGAGAAATGATAACGATAAATGAAATTAATAAAATGAAATTTTAACCGGTGGCAAGACGATAAGAAGACAGAGAGAAGAAAGATATTTCGGTAATTATTCGGCACGGGGTCCTCGACACCGATTTCAACGACCTTGAAATACGTTGCCGAGGTCGTCATACCGAACAACCTTTTTCCTATATGCAACCGCTCGCAAAAATGTTGGTACATCATTTAAACCATTTTTAAAGTCTTTTATAGCTTTATCGTAACTGAACCAAATATCTTGAATTTTCGAACTCTTGAATTCTTATCGAAAGCTTGAACGATTCGCGAACGGGTTACGATGTTCTCCAAAGGTTAGTTTACATATACAATGCGTAATATTAACACACGGGTTTTTATTGCGTAACCTTACAATCGCGTAGTTATGAATCTGTCTTCGCTAACTAGTTTATGTTTCCTTTGAATCACTTATAAATCTGCCTTCGCCAACTGGTTTATGTTTCCTAATAATTACAATCTCGGTATATCGTCTTACATTTCAAATCCAATTTTAGACGAATCCAATCAACGAATTCAAACGAAACGATCGAATCCAAAAGATCTCCGACAATTATCGAAGTCGAATGATAAACTCGAGTTAATTTATGAGCCGTAATACGTATATTTATTAAAGTAAGGTCGGCGAGTGTCTCATCGATCGTTTGTTTCAACTACCGTTATAGCAACAGTTTTGCAATAATTCAGTTTTGCTTTGTAAGGAACTCACGAGTTATTTGCCAATTGTCGCGCAGTTATTCGCGTAATTTTCTGAACGTGCATTTAAACAGTGAATGTAAAATTGAAAATTATCATAATTGTACTAACCGTCGTATCATAAAATTCTAAACATGCATGTGTTTGTAAAACGTCAACTATAATATTCGGCAATGCGACAAGTATAACAAAGTTTCACGCCTATACAAATTGTATATTTTAAATCGCTGCATTTTCTAATATTTTGAATTATGCAATAATGTCTAGTTTATAAACGGAGACGCTAATATTCCAAGGAGTATATTCACGATGTGTTCATGACCGAGCGACTAAAAGTTATTACGTTTTAAACAATGTCCGAACAAATAAAGTGCGGATAAAATATTGAAATAACGTTTCGTTTTTTGTTACAGTGATGTGACGCAGCCCATCAGGAATATTTTTCTGCAAAATGATTCGTGCCCTTGTCCTTCTGTGCATGGCCGTTCTACCTGTTGTACGATGCCACAAGGTAAGATCGTGTCAAGTACCATGGAGATCATCAAGGACACTGTTATTCCGTGCAAACGCTTCCTTAAAACAAAGAACCACGCGTAGCACCGTCGTATAGTCATTCGTACCGTTGGTTTCAAATGGCGGGGCAGTCACAGGATGAGACGACGCTAATTGTCGATTCGCTACTTATTACGAAGTAAATTCACGCTGCGTAAACCTTGGCTCCTGTTAACGACGCTAATTACTTTATTAGCGAACAAAAGAATTCGGGACTTGCGAACGCCATAGAACATTCTCAACGTAATTGAATTGCGGTTACGTGCGGAGACACGTTCGAATTGAAAATTTAACGGCGTCTATACTGGATTTAACAAGTTGTATGCACGTTCCAGTCTATGCAATTATGGAACGTACGGAAATTGCATTTGCCTCTTGTAATAAAATGATCGTTTCATCTGTTGTACCATCGCGCACAACAGTGTATTACTGCATCGGATGTAGACGGTCTAAATTATTTCTAGTATCAGTTTTATTAAAAGCGCGGTTTCGTAACGACTTATGGCAAAATATACACAATTTAAGGACAAAATTGTTTAATCGTTACTAATCGTTCTTAATACGATAACGGTGATCAAAATTACAAACGAATATCATAAAAAGTATAGTATAACTTCTACTATAGCTATGGTATAGCTTCGATCGAAGGAGCGTCTCGAATATTCATTGAAAAAGTTGGGATAAGTTTGAATCGTGGCTCGATGTGATGGCATGAACATCGTGATGCTGCAAGGTGCAATAAAGTGGAGTATAGCATGGTTAAGTGGGAAAGCGATGACCTTATGATAAAATGCAAGTCGTATGCATACGTAATCGTAAATCGTAATACAATAATCGCGCGACGTTGATTTCTTGCGATCGACTATCGCAACTGATACCGGTTGTTCTCGAAATTCTCATCTCTTATTTCTTATTTCTGATTTCTTAGTAGTATTCGATTACAAAGTCAACTACAATTACAGATATTTTGGCATAAAGAACCGTGGAATCATCGATGCGATTTTCAAAGGCGACACCACTTGCCGTTGGCTGGTTGATTAAAAATAATACGCTTTGTGGCTTAACGCCGGGTACATATGTTCGCTAACCGGCAAATAAAGCTAATAGAACTGCAAGGAAACAGTACCACTAGGCACGATCGAATTTCCTAACGTAATGAGTGAAAGTGATCGACCTTAGGAGTCTAACTCGGCACGATAGTTAATTGCAACTCGATTTCTGTGGCACGGTACGTGACTGGGTGCTCATAAATGGTAGAAGCAGACCTTGGGCCGCGATTGGAAAACTTTAAATACGCATCTATCTATTGTACAGACGGCGTAAGAAACGAACACGCGACTGGACTACGCGGGTATGCGTTGTTCGACAATTGCCGATCAATGTCCTTGCGACGAGTACCAATTTGTCGTGTGCTCCGCGGCTGCGAAGGAACCTGTAATAAAATGCAACCAGTTTCATTGTAATCTGAACTCAAGCGTGGTCGATCAATGTTGTAAACTATTGTTAAATCGGGAGGAAGTAACGCTAGTTCAAACGACTACTCGAGTCAGGCCTTGGTTAGCGAACAAATTCTATCCGATTCTGAAATACGCCGATTTTCACGTTTGTTGCAGATCCACGAACACATGACGAGGGAAGAGATGTTGTTGGTGTTTCACACGGGACACGAATCTGGTAATTGCCATGAACAAATAGTTTCCAACAATTTAGTATTACTCCGTGTCACATACATTCAACGTCGACGTCGAAATAAAATTTATTTGTTGTTCATAATATTTCTCTTCATCTACCACGGATACAAATAAAACAAATAAATGTTAATTTGTCTACTAGTAATTGTAATTAATCGCGCGATGATGAAGAAATTATAATTATAATTTCTCATTTCTTGTCAATACCGAATGTACCGAACATTACATCGAATTAATTCGAATCCAATCCGATGTAACATCGATGTATTAATACGCGTGCTTGCGTAAAGAAATTCGATCGTTTCTCGATGGATAGATCTTCATCGTTTCGTTCATTGCGATATAAATATATTGTACATGTATACCAAGTCGGTCATTTTATCGATGCCGGTAGTTTACTCACAAGATACGTTGCGATTCATCTTCCAGTACCAGCATACGAAGTTGTGCCTGTGTTACATTCGGTGCACAAAAGAAATATGGAGAAGCCAGAGATACACCTGAAAGCCTTTGGAAAAGACATCGGGTTGTCGTTGAAACTCACGGAAGGGTTGTTGGCAGCGAACTTGCCAATGTGGATTGTCACAAAAAATACGTCGCAACCTGACGGTCTCCATTACGAGAAAGTGACAGCTGTGAGTATCCGAAAGCTGAAAATTCAACATTTTTCCTTTTCAGCCTACACCATATACCAAATACCATATTTTTAATTAGCTTATTTTACGTAACAAACGAAACATGTTTTCGAATTTATCAAAGTTTATACAATACGTAATTGTTCTCTGTTAATTTAATACGTCCGCAATTAACGTCCGTGATTTGTAATATAAATTGAAAGAGTGATCTTCAAAACGACTTCAATCTGTGGTTAAAACGGACCCAACCTATCGTCACCAGAGAATTAATAACAAAGAGAATGCGTTGTACCTTGTTGGCGACGAGACGAAAAAATGAACTCGATTTGCATTAAATTTGTTGTAATTGTTCCTTATGTTTCAGACGGACACAGATATCGGTGACATTTATCAAGACACGACCAACATGGCGTCGATTCTTTTGCATCGAGACGCGAATGGGAAAGTACTCGTTGTAAGAAGCCATTCTTTTTTAACGTTCCTTTCGCCATTCCGGCATTATTGCGACTCGTCTTTCGTCAACCTCCGCGATTCACTCTTGAACCCTCTATTACGATGATCGTAATACCACGATTCCCTGTAAAACATGCGTAAGTAAGAAGCAATTAACCAGCCTGGAGTTTGACCAAACCGATTGTTTGTTGATCACTGACTCGCAGAGAAATACATATAGTTAGGGGTACAAGTTGAGGAAACATGGCTGGTCACGCACGACTCGTCATCGCGGCTACGGAACTTGACGTCCACCTGATTGAACGATACTTGATGGAACAGTTTTAGTTTCGCGAAAATTCTTGAGGAAATCACGGACCTCTGGTAGAGTACGCGCCTTTAACAATTAAACTCGTTAAAATACACGTGATGAATACGCAACAATGTATTTCTCTAGTACGTATCAATCAAGTAAATCCGTCTACCAAGGAAAGAAAGGAAAGTCTCTAAAACAGAATCGCAATCGTTTCGACACTTCTAATCCGATGCTGCAATTCGCTCGCGGTTTATACAAAGATCCTGTTACCAAGGGATTGCGCGCGAAGAAAGGGAAAACGTAATCAAATTTCCTATATTGGTCCTACCTCCCTGAACAGTTACCAATTCCGAGAAGGCTGGGGTTTTCGGTGATTGCACGCCCAACCAACTGAAACTAAATTTCACTTGGGAAGCTCGATCTCTCACGGACTCGTACACGACGCAGCTGTATCGGCAAAGCCATTGTTAACCGCAAGTTCTAGGATTGCTCAAACACTATTAGCAGACTTGTCAAATAAACGCAAGGAACGAAAACATTCCTCCGAATACTTCGTAATACACCAATCGAAATATACAATGAACGTTTACTTAGATAATAGATGAACGTACTTTCTTTGATTTCTAAATTAGACTGTATCGCAAGATGACGAATACGGGCACGCTAGTATTCTTAATTATTTGGAGTGTACAACCAATAGAATGTTGCATTCAAAAACTGTAATATGTATCATAGTAATCGAGACGATTGCGAGAAAGAAAAATTAAATGATAATTTGAACTTGGAACCTTGTAATTCCTTTGCAATTTCCGTACAAAAGTTCTCTTTCAAAGACTATCCGATCATTAACGAGCGTGATCGAAATCATAATGAGAGTTTGTTCGGTTACAGGAGGGCCGTTTAATTTTCGAAAGTAACGGAATTGCTACAGAAATTTCGAGAGAAGCAAATACCGTGGGTTGATTACATAAGATCGTAAAAACGTTGTTCTATGCGACCCCGCGTGCCCTGACCTTTCGCTTTCACTCTCCCTCCCTCGCTTCGACCATTACACCTTCCCAACCGCGGATGAAACAACTTGATCGTGCGACGATCGCAAGTATCAACGATCCGATTATTGCAGCAATTTCAATGATTTTATAGAAAACGTGAAATTCGTGTTTCCACGAACGATATGATTAGTTTAGGTGCGACGCGATAATTGCCATAAAAGTGAATCGTTCGGCATTTATTGGTGTGCGCAGATTCATCAAGTGTCAACGGTCATCCCAAGCCGAGCACGGATCACTTTTGTGCCTCAATAACAGAAATTTTGATAATAGCGATACACGTGTATGTTGTAACGATGCCCGACATCGAGCTACAAAAATAATCCGTTTGGCGCATGGCAAGGAAATGTTTGATTTTTCCATAGAAATTACTTTCTTCAAACATTTTGTGTCTTAGGATGGAAACATCGGTGCGGAAATCGTGATCAGACCACTGCCGGATCGAATCCTGCGCGAAGTAGTGAATAGGATACCGACTCTTCACAGTGACGAGTTGTTACCGAACGTAACACGAAGTAAAGAGAAGTTGAAGTATACAAATCATCACGTGGTCTTCAAGAAAGCACCCAAACACAATTACGACCAGTACAGCGATTTTAGTAAATGCCTATTGATTTTTCTATCACGGTCGCGCCCAAACCGAATTCCTCTCGTGAACGAAAGTTATTGCCCCTGTAATTAAAAATCTATTTCAGCGCTGATGGAACCCGACCATTTATCTAAAAGGTACAGATCGAAACGTTCGATGGCCAATAGATCGAGGAGAGAAGCGCCTTACGTAATTTATCCGGAAATCCTTTGTATCGTGGATTACGATGGATACAGGTGAGACCCGTCAACAATTACGATCGCTGGTTTAAATCAGAGTTCACGGTTCTTTGCCGTTTCTATACTTTTATAAAAGTAAAAATACATAATAAAACGGATAGCAACCCGCTTGCATACAGAGATACAGAGATAATTATGCATTATTCGATAGGTTACACGGTGGTGATAACGTACAAATCAAAAGGTACTTCGTGTCTTTTTGGAACGGAGTAGATTTAAGGTACAAGCTGCTGAAGGGGCCAAAGATTCGTATCAGTATCGCCGGAATTATTATCTCACGAGTAATGTATAATTAATAAATTGGCTATCGAAAGATGCAGAGTGTCATGCACGCGTATCGGCGCGGGTTACGTTTTACATAATATCTTTTAGGGAAGGGATGCCACACCGTATTTGGAAAGGAATCGCGTGGGACGAGACGCCATTGATTCGGCGGCTGCGCTGACCGATATGGGCAAATATCTTTTCCGCGAGAGGAGACTTCCGGTTTACGACATAGCTGTCGCCGTCACGAAGTAAGAGTTTCCATTTCATTAACTGCATCTAAAGAATCTAAATCCAACAATCGTCCTAATAATCGAATTACAAGAACTTGTCACTCGTTAACTTTATCCTAGATAATCGATGTGCACGCATTGGTCTGGATAGGTTTGATCGGATGTTGGCGACAACAGAATTTCAAGGAATTCTCTATCCAGAACACGATCAATGTGTGCACATTGATATAGATATCGAAGTTAGACATCGGAGTTAGACATGAAATTCTCGTTGAACGAGCTTCCCTTTCGACGAAAATGATTGAAAACATGAGCATGAATAGAGCATTCTATGGCCCTCTACCTTATGTTATACAGTCCACAAGTATCCGGTGATTTCATACTGTTTGATTTTTATTTCGCAAAACAGGTATGATATGTGCCGTCGTAGGAAAGGCGGCCGCTGCACTAAGGGAACTGCCGGTATGGTTTATTACATAGCGCTCAAGCTTTCTTTTTCAACTTATTATTATATTTTTCCTCTTAATATTATCTTCACTGTTAGCATTTGTACAGTATTTGTATTAGTCCTAATGTAGTTGTTGGCTTTGAAAGGTGCTGCGATAGCATATGTTTGATGGGCGTGGGACCTGTAAGGGTGAATCGGTCGAAAGAGGTATACTTTCGCGCGTACACTTTTGATAATTTGCAATCTTGATAATTCTATGTTTCTCAAACAATTTTATGTTTGAGTCTTTTAAACGAGGCCTTTTAAACTTTAAAATTTGAGATACTTTTAATAATGCATAAGTACACTGTGATTAGAACGCATACACGTATATTGTATTAAACACTACTTTTGCATCTTACAATTACCGAAATTACATCGTTGTAGAAAATTGTACAAAAACTTCTGTGTACATATGTACATAATTGTACAGGGTATTTCGCAATCGGTGGTACAGTTGTAGTATACTCCTTTCAGGAAATTCAAATAATTAATTATGGAACACCCTGTACATTAAAAAGTCATCTCACGTTGGTATATTAGAAACTATCGGTATATATATGTATATTCGCACGCGTAAATGTTTATTAAGATCTGTCGTTTGGATCATTGAAAATACAGCCAGTCGAGTTTTAAAAATGTTGTTGTAAATTATGAGAAAGCATATCTTTTTGACACTTTCGATTCACCAGCTCCCCAAACACACACACAGATACACATACACATATACGCGCGCGCAGTGTCAAGTGCTACACTTGCCATTGTATTCGAGACTAGTCGCCTCTAAATATGTAGAAGAAGGGCTTAATGCGTACAATGTATACTCAGTTGCCTATAATTGGTAGTAACTTAAATCAAATTAAAAAGGTAATGGTAAACTAATACATAGTAACGACGTACAGTCGTGACGATATCAAGAACTAAGATCATTGTCCTCGACATAACACCGAAAATTCGCCTCAAGCGTATCAAACTAAACGAGTCACGTACATGGTAACAAACTGCACATTAGTGACGATATATGCAAAGGCATCGAATAATCGTCATTCGATCCTCTTTCCGTGTACGTTGTATCGCGGTGAGATCGCGATACGAACCCTGGTAGCTCATGGTAAGAATGCGGGTCCGATTGGTCAATGAGATAGTGCGAATCGATAAGTAACCGTGGTAGCAGATGCGGTTAAACGACGCAGCGTTTACGGGAGCGTCTTGCAATCTCACCACGGTACATACGCAATTTCTAACTTTTCCTATCGAGCAAACAAGAAGATTGTATAAACATGATTCGTGCACAAACGCCAGATACTACGGGAATCTCGAATTATTCGTGCAAGAGAAACAACGTTCGATTACTAATTGACACTCGTTTACACACGCGTTAAATTTGATTTGTAGCATTTCAACGCTGTCATCTTTTACGTTTCCGTGCCTGAACCAAGGGAGAAACTTTCCGCGCAACGTTCGATCCGCCAATTGTACTCGCTTCTTGGCAATGAACATACACCACTGACGCTTCCAGTTTTGAAAGATGAGATAAAATGAAATGGAACGCGTCCACCTACTCTCGGAACAAAAGATCGTACAAAGATTACGCAGCATCGTTGTCGACGGAAGCGTGATGTCGCGCGTCGCACCTTATCGTCGTTCTTTTACTTTATTCCTGTTTTATCCAAATCACGCAAAGCGACTTGGCACGCGTGTACGAGCCACGCGTTTCCTTTGATTGTCCTGTGACGTGGTCCAAATCAAGCAGGTTGTGGATCTACATGATAAAGTTGAACTTTTGTTGTTGCATTGCAGATTAGATATGTGCAGGAGGCAATACGCGAATGACGTGTGCAATAGAGGAACCGCAGGTACGTTTTATCGGGATTAAACAAATTACGAAAATTATCGATTGATAATACAAACACTTAACTGTGTGTGCACAGCTCTGCGAAGGTTCTTCCCTGCTCTCAAGTAATTCTTTATCGCAATTTCACGACCAAATATTCTGCAAAAGATATCCTGAAGATCGTTGTGAATTAGGTTCTCGTTCTTTCGAACGTTATTACGAGTGTGTGGTATTGAAACATACGACAGTTTCTTTACGTATATACAGGATGTCCCATTTAAAGTAACGCACTCAATTATTTCTTAAAGAATATTTAATTAACGATATCGATCGTAGAGACGGGTTTTCGTAGAATAATCGTAGTCTCGTTTGACAAGTAATTGTTCAGTTACACACTGTAACTACATTTATTTGCCAGTGATACGAATTTATAGACTACAGTAAAGGTGCTTTCATTTTCATTTATTTGTTTATTAATTTTCTTGAATTGAACGCTATGTTTGAAGTTTGTACAACAAATATCTAAACGAACATAATGATTTCAGTTATCTTAAACTAAATGTCAACTGAAATTCTATGTATAGCTTGCCACTTGCGCCTATCTGTGAATGAAACCTTTCTCCGTCTGGGATTTTCAGTTTTCCTCTGTTCTGTGTCTCTCATCCTGATTCTTGCACTGAATTTAAGAACGAAAAGGAAGGAATCGCACATTTGACTTTTCGAAACTCATCTCAATCTTCGAAACTGTTCTCTCTCTTTCTCTCTCTCTCTCTCTTTCTCTTTCTCTCTCAAATCTTGTCTGCTCCCTTCCTCCATTGCACAGAGGCTATGGTTTCCTAGTATCGGATATGGGCATACGTTGTATGGTACATAAAACCAGTAGCAGTACTTTATATTACCATTTTTATCTGTGAAACAATTTCAAAAATACAATGATTTCGATTTTGTGCTGTTATTCAATAAAATGTGAATTATTTTATTCAAAGCTAGTCAATCGTCTATAGCGTCGTATCGCTATGTATAATTAATTAATTGCTCCCGATCGTGTCCAATTTAACTGAAGAACGTCTGATAAAAACATATTCCTGAATCATGCTACTCACCCCCCCCCCCCCCCCCCCCCACACACACACCCAGTCTACGCCCACCACCCTCTATATCTTCGTTCCGTGCTATACGACTTGTACCTTTTTTGTTTCTTTGCCTGCAAATTTCCGAGGATCGTTTCTGGTAAGTCTTCGAATAAATGTAACTGAAGGATAAAGTACAGGAATAGGTTAACGGAAGGATACAAGGAACGATACAAGTCCTAGAAATCGCTAATAATTATCGTATCGTAGATATCGAAGGAAAACATTATTACAAATTCTATGGTAAATTACATAAGTGACAGTTACAATTGTATCGATTGCTTCGATTAATCATTCAACATAAATTAACATCGGATGCATGCTGCCTGTGAAACAATCGTTCTTATCCGAATTTCTTTATTAATGGATAACTTATTGGTCGATTGAATTAACCGCGATTAGATTTCCGCTACAATCTCGTACCTAATAATGGAATCGACGATTCGACGATAACTAAAATATATATTGCTGCAGAAAATTTGATCAAACCCTGTACACTTCGTTACTCTGCTACTTAATTTAACTTGCCGTGAATGCAGCTTATTAGCTTATATCGAATAACGAATCGACTAGCAGCATTAACATTTCTATTAACATTAACTCCTTACTGTATATAGAGTTTAAGTGATCGTAAACTAATCATGATCGTTTATTTAGGTTTCGCGTACGTGGGCGGAGCCTGTGTTGTAAATAAACGTTTGGAAAAGGTCAACTCGGTCGCAATCATCGAGGATACCGGCGGATTTAGTGGAATTATCGTTGCTGCACACGAAGTTGGTCACTTGTAAGTTTGTACCGCATCTCATCTTTTACCCATGAAAGAACATTGAGAACATTGTGAACATTGTTGTCGAGAATTAATCAACTTCTATCATAATTTGTAGGCTTGGCGCGGTTCATGATGGATCACCGCCGCCCAGTTATCTGGGAGGACCTGGAGCAGAGAAATGTCGCTGGGAAGATGGCTACATTATGAGCGACCTTAGACACACGGAGAAAGGATTCAAATGGTCTCACTGCAGTGTATCATCCTTTCATCATTTTTTAAAGTAAGCGTAACAGCGAACGCAGCATTTTATGTACAAATTAGCCCTCTTAGTGCCGATCAAAACAATCGTGTGTGCCCGAGCAAAATATGTAAAACTTGTATCATTTACTTTAATAAAGTTTTCTCAAATTTAGTTCCTAAAAATGAATAAATTCTAAAAGGGAAGAATTATAAAGAAGTGGCCAACCACGATATATTGTTGTTCAGTACTAAGAGGGTTAAATACGATTCGATTCTATATTTACAATTGAAAAATGGAAAAATGAATCACACAGATTTCATGAATGAAATATAAAACTTTGTTTCGATTTCATTATTTTAGTGGCGATACAGCTACCTGTTTGTATAATGCTCCCCACGAAGATGAGGCACTTCCCAGAGTTCTGCCTGGAAAATTGCTCTCGTTGGATGCTCAGTGTCGAAAGGATCGTGGAACTAGTGCTTGTTTCGTAAGTTATTTGAAAATCAAATTAAGCTACTTGAAAGTCAACTTTGATCACGTTGTCGTATATATCGTTTCATACGGTTAAACGCGAAAGCGGTGTGAACGAGAACGAATTGGTGACATTTCAAATAGAAAAAAGTATCGTAATGTTAAAAAATACCGGCACATTATTTTTAACATATTCTGCATGTTGCGATCGATGCATGTTGTACACAACAAATTATATTTTACGTAATATTTGTTAAAAGAATATTTTGATTGCATTATAGAAAGACGACAGGGTTTGTGCTCAGTTGTTTTGCTTCGACGCTGGTTCGGGATACTGCGTGGCGTATCGTCCAGCAGCCGAAGGCTCCCCCTGCGGAGACGGTCAGGTAATCGTATTGCTGCTGCTCGACGATTCGAACAACATTTTATTCTGAACTCGTCCAACATAATTTCGTGAATAATTTCAGTATTGTCTGAATGGAAAGTGCGTGGCCGAACACGAAAATATTATACCAGACTACACGCAAAATATTCCGACGTATGTTCGCCGAGATGGCACCTATAATCCCACAGCTCATAATCGGCCCCTTTTCGCTCAATACAACACCACAGAATACAGGTAATAACCCCATGATTCTTGTACATGCGTATAGGCGTACATCTTATTGTTTTTAGGATATCCTTTTTTTCGATTTGATCTCTCATTTGCAAAATTTGACGATCAATAATTACAAACGCTTGTTTTCCCGCGAGTGAATTTTCACTCGACTAGAGCGAACCTGCGTATGGAAGATAAACCGTGTCCCATGCGTTTACTATCGTTGGAATGATAATACGATTAAATGGTATTTCACACAGGTATCCGTGGGAATCAACGACACACAGCACGCTACTATCAAAATTTAAATACTCCTCGCCGTTAACGAATCTCTTTCCGTCATCGTCGACGTCGACGACCAGTTCTTACAAACGCATCACACCATTCTCGACTACTCCGGCATCCAAATACATATACACGACTGCCAATTATTTATACTCCAGCAAATACAAGACTAAAGTAAATACTAACGACGACAATAGTATTAAGAGCAAATACGGTAGTAGCACTACCAGAAAGTATACGAACCATATAAACTGGTATTATACCGTTAGTCCCCTTCCGAAAGTAACCAATGAGCTCAGTTACCCGAAAATTAGCCCGTTCAAACATAAGAGTACTATGAGCACGATGTCGTTTCCACCAACCACCAAAGGAGACCAGAACGAACTTCAAACGAACGGTCGGGGTAAGAGAAATCTGTATCAAACCAATGCCACTCTTCTCTTCTTAGATGTGTGAAACTTTTCCTCTATTCTATTTTCTTTTAATCCGTCCTAATTGTATCGATCATCATCGACAATGTTATCAGCCCGATAACAATTTCCTTTGGGTCTTCTTCGCTTTAACTGTCCTATACTCTCGTCTTTCGAATTCCAAGGTTCAGTTGTGAAATACGTACCTTTCTTCTTATTCTACTTACTCGTTCGACGACCATCTTTGATCGCTATTCATTTTATTACGTAGCTGCTCAGGCTACGAAACGATCATGGAAATTGTGACAGACTGACTCGTTGCCTTTTCATCCGGAGATTATTTCCGAACCAGCTTCATTCAATTCACTTACGGAACAGTGAATAAATACATATCTTCTATGCGCATCATCAGTTTTCGGTACCCTTTTCATTAACTCACAAAATATTCTGCGCGTGTCTTATCATCTTTTGGTCCTTGACTGTACGTTTGCGTAAAAACGTTTCTCAATGAACGAAATATTATAAAATATTTTCAAATTGGAACAAATATTTGTCACTGCGATTAAACGACGCATTTGAGAAATAATAATTCCAAAAAACAAAATACTGAAGACAATCAAGAATAGAAACTAAAGCATATATTTATAAACGGTTCAGAAACCAACCAGTCAAAGTCCACTTTTGTCTTTAAAAATGTATCGAGCACATCTTTGTCGCATGCTTTTTCAATCGATAAATCAATATAGCCGATTTCTTTGTATAATTTCTTTACAAAATTAATCAACTTGTCCTGATTGACTTTCGAGCACGTAACTTTGCTAAATGATTTTTGAACGGATTGATGGGGAAGCGACTGTGGCGCGCCAAGTTAAAATGCCGATTTGTTTATTTCAGTTTTAGATGTGATTTCTCTAAAATGCGTATTTCTTTGGTTCCCAACGATTATCGAAAACGTTAATACCTGCTAAGTAAAAGAATCATGATTTCTCAATCCGAGTTCGTTCTTATCGTATCCGACTATTCTCGTCGCTTCTAGAATTTGCTCGATCGTTTTCTTCAACGAACGTTCACCCGATTTTCGGATTTCTTTTCAGAACCAGAGGACGATGAATGCACGGACGTAGGGTCAGATTGCGCGGAGCTGATCGACAGGCTGAGAACATGGCTGTGCCATTTGCAATCTGTGAAAAAACGCTGCTGCGCGTCCTTAAAGACGATTTGCTCCGCTTGATCGAAAGAGGAAGTACGATTCCAATTAATTAGGACGTCGCGTGGCTATGTCGACCACGGATCCGACAGAGAAAATCAGCCTGCGCACTCGGCAAGCATTCACGGTCGATCGAGTAGAAAGCTCGAACGATAGGGACTAAATTGCGTCCTCGGTATCGGAACACATTTTCCGAACGGCCTTTTAAAGTTCTGACGGTCCATGAGCCCTGGCCGCACATCAAACTGCAGTTCCCCTTCGTTAAGTAGATAGATGTAACTGTTATTCAGATATAACTTCATTCTTCCCTTTTTACGGTAGTACCGCAGGAACTTTGTACAGAGAACGGGTGTTACGAAGTCGATCACTGTCGAACAATTTGATCGATTTCATTCGGTATTCGGATGCATATTTATTCGATACATGTAATCACGTGGGTCACTACTCGCGTTTTATTACGATAAAAGTGTTTCATTGCATACGGGTTCGTGTGTGCGTATATGAGACGAGCTTTCCTAAATCATGAAAATTGTAGCGCAAGATAATAAATGGTGATTACACGATTTACGCGTTTCCCCTGCTCCCTTTGCTCCTTCGTGAAACAAACGTAATTTATATATGCCCGCAGCAGTTTTCCAGACGAGTCAACAAAATTTTCCAATAATTGCAATCGATTACCGCAATAAAAGTATTAAAAACGATTAATCTTTCAACATTTTTATCCGAGCCTATAACGAGAATTTCAGAAATGCAGCTTTAAGTTGGAAGTTTTATTATAGAAGTTTGCGCCTTTTTACATCGAAGAATAATTTTTATTCAGACTATGACATATTGTAGCGATTTATTTGGTGTATCGCAGTGGGACCCAGGATTCCGGCGAATATGATGCAGGATACTGCAAATAGGTTCTGCTCACATCGTCGAACGTAATACCGTTCATGGTTATCGAATTGCTTACCACGTTTGTATAATTCACGATGCTTCGAAGAGGCGTGTTCAAATCGTGAGACTGTTGGTGCGATCGTAAATTGGCAATGACAGAGAACTGTCTTTTACATATGTTACAGCGATGAGCTCGTTCGCCTGAAATAGGACCTTCGTTAGTCTATCCCTATAACAAGGATCTAAAACGCATTCATCACATTTTAGAATATAGACCAAATACGTAGCCATACTGAGGTACACGTAGATACATATTCGAGGTGATTGAACGTCAAAGTATTAAAAATTGATAGTTACCATTATGTAATTGCACGTGATGGTGAAAAGCCGCTAGTTTACAAAATCCTCGATTGCACACCGAACATCGCATGGGCCAGTTTCCGGTATGAGAATATCCGTGCGCCCTTAAGTCGCCTGGCGTTGGAAAGGACCGCCCGCATTCATTACATTTATGCGGCTTTTCCTGTGCAGGCACATATTCAAAAATTAATACTGAGCTTCGGCCACACAAATTTTCGATAAATGTTTAAAATTGCATCTTTCGATGACCTTGACCTTGACATATATGTTACGACGTTCACCTTCCCGAGTTACAATAATAACAAATCAATAACGAATAAAGACAGTATGTATTGCACAAAAATGTAGAATCTTCTTCGCTTCTGATATAGTTTTATTTTCATTTTGTTTAATCATTGGCACTATTATGTATCGTGATTCTAATTAAATTTCGCTGACCTGATATACTATAAATCCCCGCCCCTGTTGCACCATCCACTTCTCCTCATCTTACACGTTACAGGCAATTAATTAAACCGATCGACGTACCTTCTAAAAATTGTTAATAACTCATTAATTTTGCACAAAATGTCAATAAAATCGTAACAACAGTATAGCTGACGCAATATAGACGCAAAATTGATTATTTTCGGAGACAATGTAAAACTATTTGAGATATTACGTCTCGTGACGATTACGTAAGAAAACGTTAAATAAATACCAAACGAAAAACAAACTGTGATCAAAAACGTATCGGGAAAATCGCTAGAAGTCTACTCTTGATTCTGCGATCACAAATGTTTATAAATCATCGCAGCTAAGTGATTTATTAATCAGTTTTGGAAGCAGTGTTCCGACATAGCCTTGGATAGTTAAATACACTCGCCAAAAATAACTGCTTAATTATTTTTGCAGCCATAATTTACGCATATTTACGTTACAAAAGTATGAAATGGTGTCTTGGCTAACTTCTCGTTATAACTTTGTCGAGATTTTTTACATAATTAATAAGTTATTGTTTGAAAAGCGAAATTATCATTCTAGTGCTTGTAATGTGAAAGACGGAGAGAAGTAGATGGCGCAACGCTAACGGAACAGTCGGGCGGCGCGCTTTGTCTCTTTCTGGCACACCATCTTTGTTCTTGTCTTATAGATAATAAAGATTGGGAAAGTGAGTTTACAACTCGCCACCACAGATGGCGCCACCATTTGCTTTTCTATTCTTGTGGCGCAATCATGGCGCGCATTATCTTAGTTCCTTCGAAAATTCATAATAAGTAACTTTTCACTAACAATTAATGAACTAGTATAATTGATAAGTCCTAATAAAAGGGACCTTCCGGATTATTTATGTATAATTTTTAATTAAATATGATTCGAAACAGATTAGTCGGAATTTATTTCCGGTTCCCTTGTACGAACAGAGTGCCTAAATCGCAATCGATATCAAATGTGTTAACAATAATCGAAAAATTTACAAACCTTGTAATGGGTCATTCGATGATAATACAAATTTGAGGAAGCAGTGAATCGTTTCCCACAAATGGGACATTCATGCGGTCGTTCCCCAGTGTGGATTCTCACATGCGTGTTCAAAGAGCTGCTCGTACTGAACATTTTTCCACATACGGTGCAACCATGCGGCTTCTCTCCTGTTAATTGTATTTGCATCGATGCTAGAGTTATCTCCATACGTTTCTTAATTTGTCGAAGCAAACGTGAAATTTTCAGTAACAAACATACTAGGCGTAATAAAAATTTTGTAGTTTCTATTCATAAGCTATAATCACAGCACATTTTAGTGTTTACAATTATGGAAGAAAATTTTAATCTTCTTCTGGCTGTTTTCTCATCGTTATCGAAAACCGTTCGATATAGAAGAGTATGCGATTACTATATTAACATTTTCATCTTTAAACCGAAGAACTTTGATTTGAAAAGTTTTTCATATCTCCAAAAATAACAAGAATATTCAAGTGCTAGATTTGTTTAACAGGTGAGTAAGAACGATAAATTATTTAACGTACAAATCGACGTAAGAAGAAGAAGAAGAAGAAGACTGACCTGTGTGAGTTCGTAAATGTCTTTTCAGCAGAGAAGGCCTGTCGAAATTTTTACCACATGTTTGACATGGTAAACACCTTTGAAACTTGAAATGATTTATCAAGTTTCGATTCTTGTCAGAACTCCGGCAGCTTAGATCTAAAGGCATATCCTGAACAACGCTCCATACTAAACATTAAATATAGTAAGCACAAAGGTAATATTTGAAAATAAAAAGAACATAGATTCGTTTGACGCAATAGCAACTTCAAATAATTTGAACTAATTAATTATTTGTTCATTTCAAATACGACGAAAGAAATAATCTTGAAAATCTTGAAATCGATTTGGATCACTCTTCTAAAAATATTTTTTTTGAACACGTTATACGTCGAGACACGTTTCTAGCACGTTTTCCGGTTACATATATCGTTGGTCGAAAAGCGTATCGTTATGCACGATCCAGTGCCAGTGAAATCGTCAGAAATAACCGGCGTACAATGTGTTCAGAGATCTTTGCAACAATTTACTTCATGCAAAATTCTTTTCTTAAAATGTTCACGCTCAACAAACTTCTTTTGAATTCGTCAAATATTGTCGCGAAACAAAATAATCGGTCCGCTGGTGCGGAAAATGAAAGGTGACCGTTTCTGTTCCCAAAAATCTCTTCGCACAATGCTGTATAAACCATTCATTACGAATAGAAAGAAAACAATACTGTATACATTCAACTTAGAAGCTTACCGGACATTACAAATCTGTCTAATGTTTCTTGAAAAAACGTTGTGCAAAAGGGTATCACTAACTTCACCAACGATTAAATGTCACGCACTTCGCGAACAGATGAAGGTACGAGGAAGGGTAGCTGTGGTGTTTGCTAGATGCTACCGCAAACGAATAAAAAGCACGATTACAGGTGAGAAAGGAAGGAAGGAGCTATCTTCTCGAAGGCGCATGTCGAAGGCGGTCTTTCTTTCGAACGTTACGCCCTTCCAATAACATCACACCATCGCTACATAATCATACACAATTTTCTAAAAACGTCACATATAATATTAATAGACTAAATAATATACAGTATTAATATAATATTAATGGAATTTTTAGGAAACATGACAACGCGTTATCGACAATTCTTTGCCGATTCTTGCGTCGTCCAGTGTTTTATCTCTTTCTTTTTTTTCTTTTCTTTTTTCGTTTAAACTTCACAAATTATATCTGCACAAATCTATTAGTGTTAATAAATGACAACGCAACACGCTCCGCTGATCCATATCGAGCGTCCCGTTCTTTCATCGTGCCAACCGGTACTAAGAATGTTACAATGGTACCACATTTCCATGTAAACTAAAAGTCATCCAAAGAACCATATTTTCTACGATATCCGTTTGTGAATCCAAGTAGGTAAGCTTACGATAGAATAAGAAAATAGAAAGGCATGAAATAAATTGTTGAATCCATCGAATTTATATAATGTTACTAATAGATTTTTACTTAGAATCCAGCAGCTTCCCCAACTGCAAAGTCAAATTTTTTATATTACGATGAAAAAACTCGAGGTGATTTTCGTATTTATGGTGAGAAAAAGAACAACGTATCAACGAATTAAATGTTACAGGGTATAGTAAAACTTTTGTTTAAAAAAGCTATTCGTATAACAAACAGGTGGTACGTAATTTTTGGTGGCCCGTATAGATGAATCGATCTATACAAAGTAACATTATTTGTACGATGTCAACGCTTAATTATTCTGATATAAAGAGAGGACTGTATCGATCAACGGTAATGCATCGTCATACTATTGGCTATTTTTCATAGCATTCGAACGAAATGGAGGCAAGATAATTTGTCGAACGACATCAGAACGCCGGACATCCCACAGCGACCGCCCCTCGTTTATCACCTGAGAGGATATTAACGCTATTCAAGTTTCCTCCAAATCATCTGAAATCGCTCCTTCATTTACTGTGAGCGACAATATGTTCGATCTTCCTTCGGCAACAGTATTTCAACGTTAACGTAGGGGATCGATTTGAGGAACGATTCGCAGAACAATTCGAAAACTAATTTAAAATATTAGACAGGAGTTAGGATAGAAGATAGGAATTTCCAATTCCGTTGATGTTATATTTATATTTGATCGTCTTACTATACTTACTATGTTAGAATTTATACAATATTGTAGGGGGATTATTGTTTGGAAATCCCACAAAACTCCGTGGTAGTATAATAAATGGGCAACAACTAACGTTGGTTAACAATAACAATAATAATAACAGTAATAGTAACAGTTTATTAACGATAACGTACGATAACAACAACAACAACGACAACAATGACTCAACAACTATATCCACGACACTATGACAACTATGCATAACTTTACAGGGCGACGGTTCTCTCTCCCTCGATCTTTTCCGTCGGCCCTTCCATTTTTACCATCTTTCCACACTATGTCTCATTGTTGCTTATTCGCTCTCTTTCTTTCCTTATCTTCATCTCATTCGCTCACGCTCTATCTTTTGGCCACTCAGGACTTCGAGGAACCTAAGCTATGGTCCCACGTCACTCGACCTGCTCAATACTCTCTAAACATCTATGTATCTCATTCATTCTGTATTTTACGACTCGCGACCATTTTACTTTTCACACTCGGAAAACAACCCTACAATATATCGGTGCTATTTTTTATAAAAACTGAATTATTGAAATATAAATCGTTAGGCTTATTTGCGAGTGTTGCGTAAATAAAGCACAATGGATCGCACAACTCGATATTTATAGCTACATATTTAGCTACCTATGCGAGGCATCGTTTGCACCAACGCATGTACGGAAAAGAAATTGTAAGTAGAAGTGATAATAAATCGATTGAGATCTAACAATTTATTTAACAAAAATTTATTTAATGAATTGAACAAAATTCGAGAACATTCAACGCCTGTCGGCCGAAGAAAGAATCTTGTGTGAATTTATAAACCAGCGTTAGCTTTAGTTATCGATTACGTTATTCAGATATTAAGCGTTTCGATATGCTTAGTATATGTATAGGCGACTTATGCTATTGTACTTCGAACGGCGAGACTCTTTCAAAATCACTGTCATGCGCAGTAAACTGGCGGGAATGCGCGCGCCAATTTATTTTACCGCGATAAACCGCCAGATTTCCAAAAGATCGATCTTAAATCGCCATTCCTACCGCGAACATCACTTCACGCGATACTGTTGTAAATGTTTTAAACAATTTAAAAGGAGGCGTTGCTTTACGCTGTTACCACACAACAAGATTCGTAACCTAATTCACCGATGAGAGGAGAAATTGTGTGTGTCTCAAGGTTGGCAGGCCGAGGGTTCATCTATATGCATAAAGGTAGTTGTCTTGTCAATGTCTTATAAAATAGCAGTAGTATGAAGCCGATATTTGGCAAAATCAAAACCTTTTTTTTTATTTAAAAGATTCACTACATTTAGTAGTAGATTCTAAATTTTTGTTGTGAAATTTTTCCAACCGAATCATGATCGAATTTTAATGATAGAATGGAAGTTGTAAAGGACTACCTAGGATCTATAAATCCACATTGGGTGGCAGTGGTGGCAGCAGGCATGTATACTCATCTTCGACAAATTTGCATAATAGGCCTATGTTTCGACGACGACAGCAGTTCTTCTTTTGAACCAACATATGCATCGGTGCTCTTCACATTTTCTGTACTATGCCTTCTCGCAGAGTACAAACTTTGGCCTAGAACACTTAAGGAACCACCGATCCAACTTCTTTATATTTACGAAGTAAGAGCGATGTTCATTATTTTGTAGAATATTAAACTTAACCTTTTAAACTTGTGAATAATTGGAATGTTTTTCATTTTCGCGGTGAAATAAGTTTCAAAAATATGTATATCGATCTCTAAATAAGAAAACGATATTTCTTATCGAAAAAGCACGTTTCAGTTATTATTGAATGTTATAATAGATCTCTTTTCCATTTCATATTTGGGTAGATGTTGGTGGCTGTTTTGACTACAAATCTAGCAACACTTGCTGTTTGGGTTCCGTTTACGCATGTCATTTGTTGTTTAACGCAAGAGTCGAGTAAATGGGTAAGTCAGTATCAAATAAAAAATGTGGAAAGAAAAATAAAATAATATATCGATCACATTATTTTACAGTTACTTTGGCTAAATGGAACTTTGGGCTTTAACCGTTATTCCGCATTAACCGAATTTGCATATTACATGGCGGACAAAAGTGCTGCAACTCACATGGCATTTTGCATGTCGGTATTATCATTCGTTTGGATGCTCGATGCAACGGAGTCGCTGGACGCGATTTTAGACATCTGGACCAAGTAGTGAACCAGTGATGTTTAGTTTCGTAAGAAACTTCCAATATTCTAGAGTCTCGAAAATTCAAAATTTTAACAACATGTATTTTAAAGAAACATATATATAAGGAAATACAAACAAAAATCTCGGTAGCATAAAGCACTAAAAAATAGTATTTAACGTTTAATTAATGTTTTAGTTATGTTTTTAAATTAGTTGACTACTTTAATTTGTAGAGAAGAAAGGAACCGATTGTGGACTTTCCGCGAATCCAAAAGAAAAAGAATAACTTTCGCAAACCCTGAAGTGTCGGATTGGTTCATCTACAAATTCATGAGCAGCAAGGATCAAACTTAAGAAATAGACTATAACATATTTCTTAATTTTCTTTAAACTATTTATATATTATACTAGATTTTTCTATGTACAAACGAAATATTTGTGATAAATTGTGTTGTTTTGTAACTTCACAGTTATTGATCTATTTCGCCAAAAATGAACTGAGGTGGTAGGGGGTCAATAACCACTCTTCTATCACCAAAAGGAAACTTTATTATTTTTACTTAACGCGTGTAAGAACCGGACTCGACGCGAGCTGACGACCAAGTGACCGAGCTTTTCGCCCGCGTTTCTCGGATTCGCGCCCGATCGTCTCTTCTTTAAGAAACGCCGATCGGACGCCTCGTGCCTCCGGTGCGTATGCCCTCGCCGGGTCTCCGACCGCAAGCATAGTAACATGCTACAATGTTGCACGGCAGCGAATTTGTTGCAGTTCTACGGCTGCTACAGAACATTGGAACAAAAAAATTTCTCTACTACACCATACTATAGAGGATCCCCTACCACGTTCATAGATGCCTGCGAATTTCTTCCGATATTAGACACCAAGTTACTGTTTTTCTAATTCCTATTGCCCAATCTCGCTAAAATTTTGCACAAAACTTATTCACAACCTTTGTATTGAAAAATAATCGGAAACCGAAAAATGAGGACCACATAGGTCCCTAGAGTTTGTGACGCGTGTGTGTGTTGTGTGCCTGATATTTATCTCGCGTGTCACCTATGTATTTATATATATGTACTTCGTCTGTGTCAAAAGAGTCCATTTTTGAAGAGTTTATATTTAAATCTAGTTGATTAATTGCTTATATACATAGAGATACAGGTACGAATGTTTAAACTTTACGAATAAATTATGCTATGTTATATGTATACAACCATATTCTTTATGTAAGGTAAAGTTTTTTATTTTGTGGACGCCGAAATCATTTTCGAGGTTATGGCTACATCCGAAACAACAGTTAATAAAGAGAAAAACAACTTTTTAGCGGCATATCATATTTTAAAATTTTCTCAAGCCGAAAAAGATGACACAGAAATTGCAGATCTTGAACGTAGATGTCTTGCTGTAAAATATTTCACTGCAAAACAATTGTAAGTTTTTAACCATTTAAGCAACACGATAAACATTAAAATCGTATTGACTATGCATCGTTACTATAGTACAAATAATAATGATTTAAAGTCAAATTGATTTTATATTGATAGTGGTGATTTAAAGCCATTAATAAAACAATATTAAATTGACTCTGCATAAATATTCCGAATGTTTATATACAGAAATGTTATGTACACAAAAATATGATGTATGTTACTGCTATTAATACAAAGTCAATTCAACATCGAGTTACGATTATTGGATAGAAGTAGAAAACAGTAGTCATTACCTTGACATAACGTGGTGGAAATTACAGTGAATCAGAGGACATGGCAATATGTTTACTTCAAAGAAGTCTAAAGGATTATCAAAGTCTAATGGAAAATAAAAATGGAGTTAACAATTATTGGAAGCAGTTTAAAGCTCAAACTCCGAGAATCAACAATAATCCACAGAAATGGAAGACTGGATTAACTGATACTGAAACAGCATTGAATTTTCTAAAATCTTTACCTTGCCAATCCGATAATACACTGTCATGTAAAGGAAGATCATTCAATGATAAGCATATTGAAACTATTATAAATACCTGGAAAAATAAAGAATTTTTAGTACGAAATAGAAAAGTTAGTGCACAAGCTAAACTGAATTTTAGTCCTGGTACGAATGTAGGCACCAAAGAGAGGTCAGAGAATAATACTTTAACTGAAATAGAACCATCTTCCTTCTCATCTACATTAAGTAACTCTATAGAAGAAAGTAGCAACACCTGTGTAAGTTACAAAAAAAGATACGAGCCTAAAAAGCCTAGTTTAGCAAGTCAAGAATACCAACGACCTGCTAAGTTTGTTAGAGAGAACTCTTATAATGCGCACAAAAATAATCATGAAGCACCGAATACTTATAAAAATAATGTAAAATCAAACTCACATGTTTTTATTCGGAATGCTAAAGAAGATTCTGAAGCATTTAAACCGAAAACAAACTCCTTCAAGACTGCCAGAGACGAATTAACGGTTCAACAGATGAAAGTTAACAAACCAGGGCAGAAAAAGACACTAGGTGGTAAAGCATCTGTCAATTCGCGATTTGTATGTCCTTTTAAGAAAGAGAAAGAAAAAGCACAAACCCCCGATAATATGTATAACAATGATACTGAAACAATGGAGGTGGAGGACGAAAGATTAAAGAACATTGAACCAAAAATGGTGGAGCTGATAAAGAACGAAATAATGGACTGTAAAGCAACAGTTTCGTGGGATGATATTGCTGGATTACAATATGCAAAAAAGATTATCAAGGAAGTAGTTGTGTATCCTATGTTGAGACCTGATATTTTTACTGGTTTAAGGAGACCCCCTAAAGGAATTTTATTGTTTGGACCACCAGGTACTGGTAAAACGCTTATAGGCAAATGCATAGCAGCTCAAAGTAAATCAACGTTTTTTTCGATTTCTGCAAGTTCGTTGACCTCCAAGTGGATAGGTGAAGGAGAAAAAATGGTCAGGGCATTATTCGCTGTTGCCAGAGTTTATCAGCCGGCGGTTATTTTTGTAGACGAGATCGACTCGTTGCTCACACAAAGATCCGAGACTGAACATGAAAGCTCCAGGAGATTGAAAACCGAGTTTTTAGTACAATTGGACGGAGCCGCCACTACGGAGGAAGATCGTATTTTAATCGTGGGAGCAACAAACAGACCTCACGAGTTAGACGAAGCAGCACGTAGAAGACTCGTTAAACGCCTCTACGTTCCTTTACCAGAATTCGAAGCTCGTAAACAAATTATAAACAATTTATTAGTAACAATTCCGCATAATCTTACAGAAGAACAAGTTAACCACATAGCTGAAGAATCGCAGGGATATTCGGGGGCGGATATGTGCAATTTGTGCAAAGAAGCTAGCATGGGACCAATAAGAAGTATTCCATTTAGTCAGTTAGAGAATATAAAAAAAGAGGATGTCAGACATATAACAGTCGACGATTTCAAGGAGGCACTGATTTACGTACGTCCAAGCGTATCGGAATCCAGTCTAACAACTTATGTTGAATGGGATTCTATATACGGTTCTGGAACAGCGCAGAATTATAAAGTGTAAACACAATTTATTCAGTAATTTAATATCACATTATAGTTTTGTAAAATAAATTTTTCCAAGAAACATATTATGAATGTCTCCAAAACTAAAAGCTACACGTTAATTTAGTTGAACTATGTATATTTTTTTTGTATAAGAAACTATTAAATAGAGTTCGATATGCGCGAGTATATTCAGTGATACAACAGCTGTGTAATCGAGAGTCAATTGCTTGGAATCAATCATATTGAAGTTAACTGCTTCAAAGTCATCTACATAAAATGCGTAGACATTTCCTGAAAATTATGATTATTATTTAGCGCGATCAGCGATATTTTTGAAATACTAAATCTGGCTTAATGTACCATATGTATATTACCGGAATCTACGCCTACGAAAAGTATATGACCATACACTAAAACCGTCGTCGGTGTAGCATGTAGAATCGGAAGTAAATTGTGCATTTCCCATTTCTCACCTCTCACTAAAAATCCTAGATATCCAGTCTCTAAAATCACAGAAAAATCTCGTCGTTCAATTATGTTTTACAGATTTGAGAACTGCTGAAAATATCGTTACCTGTGATGCAGACGACCCTATCCGGTTTAAATACGTAAAAGCGACGAATTCTTGTGCCTGGCGGTTCGGCAAGAGTCCAAGTTACATACTTTGTACTACCGTCATACAAATTTAAATGCACAAAATGCTCTCGTGTATAAAAATGTACCTTAATTATGACATTTTATTGTTTAAGTTTAATGAATTAATAATTCGTCGAATACTACTAATACTACTACCTTATCATTGTCTGCACCAATAGCAATAACTTTGGTTGTATTAAATTCGTATATTGTTCTAGGTATTGGCCCTTCGACAATTATCATATTACGGACAGCGGTATAACAATAACTGTAACTTGTACTATTAAACATTTATCATTTAATAACAACTGGAATAGTTATGTTATTTTGTTCGTATTTTATATTATTAAAACCATACCAAATCAACTCCCCCCTTTTTTTTTCAATCAATGTTTTTGCTTTGACATCCCACATACTTATGTGGTTGTTCGAAGAACGACATACACAAACGGTACACGTTTCTAGAAAAAAAATGGCGTTAGTTAAGAATCTATATTAAAATTAACTAGAAGAATATATAAATACCGTCTCTAATAAATTGTATACTCAGCACACATTCCAAATGGTCAACTACATAAAATGGTCCTCTATATATATCACAAATATCGTAAAAATAAATGTAACCTTCACTAGATCCCACAGCCATTAGGTTCCCTATAGAAGTGCTTCAAATTAATCTTCATGTAGTAACCATTGTTTTAATATCACTAGCGGTAGCACAATATTAAATTGACTTTGTACCAGTAATGCTGGCTCAGTGTTAAATTGAGTTTGTATCAAAAGAGGTATTTTGATAATACAACATACATTGATAATTTTAATTTGATACTTATAAATCTAATTAAATTACCTGATGTTTCAATGCAGGTAATCTGTTCTGTACTATTCTCTGCTTGTAACGGTTCAATGAATTTAACATCTAAATTCCATCTCGTTACATTTTTACATGTTCTCCATAGTTTGTATAATGCCATCCACATTTCAGAATCACATTTGTCATGGAATTCTGTGTAATACTTTGTAGGATTCAATGACTCACAGAAAGTACTCCATAAATATTCTGGTATGTCTTTTTCACAAGCTTTGGACCAGTGATTATTTTTCTGCAATTAATTAATAAATGGTTAATCATTGGTTAATATGCACATATATAAGGTGCATAATATACCTTCAAAATCTTATTGATGATTTTGTTCCAGGAATTACATACAACTTTTAAATTTGTAAGTGTTACTGCATCAACATATAAAAATATATGTTCCCATATTTCTTGAGGAAAATACATTTTCTAAATATCAATTTACCACTGAGCACTGTAAATGTCTATTTTATTTTAGCAGCAAATCCTCTTCTTTTACAAATGTAATCAATAGATGATTGTTACATATTGTCAGCACATAGCATGTTCAAATACATGTACAAACATCAATACATGTACTTTTCGACAAATTACAAATATAAAACATCCCGTTTCATTATTTGTTAATACTTATGTAAATCAAAAATCAACTGCGTTCTATATATTCAAAAGATAGAGTTTCGTTTTTATTTTAATGCTATCAGAAAAAAGAAACAGATAATTTGTAATGTAAAATATTGAGTAACCTTACAACAAAATAGTCTAATATTGCAATATATTTTCCTAAACTTATTACTTCTTTTTTCCAAAAAATTACATTACTTTACTTACTTTAATTACACTACTTTATTTACATTAATTACTTTGTTTATGTATGTAAAGAATTTTGAAATATGTACACATTTCGGTCCTCTATTTAACTATCGATATTCTATATTAGTGTACTGCTAACTTCACTGCAATACGCTTGGAAATACAGATGTTCGATTCACCTTGGAAAATCGATTCTCGAATTCACTCAGAATCGATTTTACCAAAAGATGTAACCTAAGGATTGATATGAGAACATATGTATGTATGTATATTATTTTGTAAAAGTGACCACAAGCTTGGGAGCATACATACTCTATATAATATATGCACCGAGGGCACAAATGAATACATAGATATACCTATGAAGATAAAGGAATCGTGTAGAAAACTAAAAGAATGAACACATTGAGCAGTTTGATTCGACCTTTTATTAGTTAAAATTAATTCTTCTAGAGAACAAAAGATCACTTTTTTATTCTAACATGAAAGAATCGATTTTGTGAAAAATCGTATATTGAAGAATCGATTCAAATGATCGATCTTTCAACCAAAAAAGTCAATCTTCTAAAGAGTCGAAGCGGAATCGAACATTCCTACTTAGAAAGTTAGAAATGCTTGCGGGAGATCCCGAAGTTTCACTTCTTTAAAGATCCTCTGTGGCGAAGAACAGTGAAGAGCTCTTGAGTACGAATGGAATCAATAAATATTAAATTCTAGTTTATATAGAACACACACGATAGGGTATTGTTGGCTGCTACCGCAGGGTGCATAGGGTTATTGTTTAAACAATAAACAAGTCTGGCCTTCGCCTATACATCTGCACGTGCACGAATGAGTTGTATGAAAAAAGCACTTAATCGCAAAATGACAAAAGAAGGTATTGATTAAATTTTTGTTAATTCTCGATAAACCATTCTTATCAAATCGACAATTAGCAGTTTGACAACTGCTAATTGACAATTAGAATTTATATCAATTACTCTACAGTATCGTTTACTATATTCGATGAGACAGACATTTTCATCTCGGAGATTACTTACAGTAATCATTAATTGATACTTTAATAATTATCATTGCTGTGTTTTGAAATTACTATATTTTAATTAGTATATTACTATTCTAGTAATAATTGTAGCATTAGCATTATTACTTTCGATTTTCAGCTGCTTCAACAAAGACTGATGTAGAATCTGCTATGGATGGAACCAGTGACGATGACAGTGGAGATGACTGGGATGAAGTCAATGAAATTTTCGAAACCATACCATGTCTCTTTTGTAATGAGGGTACAAGTAACTTCACAGAAGCATTGGAACATCTTATCAAATCACATAAATTTGACTTGAAAAATTTTGTAACAAGACATTCTTTGGATACTTATTCGTATATCAAGCTGATTAATTTTATCAGGCAAAAGAATGTTTCCCCCGATCAATTGAATGCGTTGAATATTAAAACATGGGAAAACGACAAATATTTAATGCCTATCATTGAATATGATCCCTGGTTGATGTTTGGTATGCCTCAAGTCCAATAATTTATTAAAGATTGATTTCTCTCGAACTTCTGAAATTTTTCCATGTTTATTTTTTTAAAGACATTGATGACTTGGAGGAGAAAACAACGAAGCCTATTGCGTATACAGTAAACTCGGAGAATGGTTGTGTCACTTTGTCAGAAGCCCATTTTGCTGAATTACAGAGAACGATACAGGTGTTGCGAGCAGAGTTGGAACAACGTGAAATGGCATGTTACTTGACAAAACAGGTACGCATATAGCTATATTGAAATGTATACAGGCTGATCTCCAAGCGACTGCTTTGAACCACAATCAAAGTAACGAACAAGGATTTTATGAATTTCCTATTAATTTAAAAAATGTCACAAGTATTATTAATGGAAAATACACCCATTCAGTTGTAAATGTTGTAATCCATGTATGTAACACGACACAGATTATACTAACGTTCACTTCCACTGTACTATTATTCCACACTGATCAAGAATTATGCCTCCATTTAGGTATTGCACAAACAACCAAAAATATCTTGTACTTTTGTCGCGGCGCGTACATTTTAAAAAACGGCGAAGTTACAGGGATGAAATCTGGATCGAAACTGACAGTGTGCACGAAGATCTTCACGCAGACTATGTCCTTCCTTGTAGCAACGCAGATTATGGTTTTAAAGAAATCAGAGATGCTCTGACGAAAAGCAGCACTTCCAAACTGCAACACGGTGTAAGGATTTTTCAACGAAAGCCAGACTGGTACGCCGGCAGAATAGTCGATAGTAAAAGTCATAAAATACGGCTGAATGAGACAGATGTTTCGAGTGTTTTGGAGCATCGAAGGATCTTTCCGTGAAAATTACGGGAATCCTTCCTACAGAAATTTGGTCACACGCACGCTGCAGATGTTAGAATGAGACAGCTTCAAGTGACCTTGGGATCATTGTGTAGAGACTGCGAGTTTCCGTAATTTTCATCGTCACACTCTTTCCCCTCATTATCTATGAAAGATCCTTCGATCGCACAGGATTTCGATGCTTCAAAACACTCGAAACATCTGTCTCATCCAGCCGTATTATATGACTTCTCCTGTCGACTATTCTGCCGGCGTACCAGTCTGGCTTTCGTCGAAAAATTCTTATACCGTGTTGCAGTTTGGAAGTGCTGCTTTTTGTCAGAGCATCTCAGATTTTTTTAAAACCATAGTCTGCGTGAAGATCTTTGTGCACACCGTCAGTTTCGTTCCAGATTTCCTGCCTGCAACTTCGTTATTTTTTAAAATATACGCGCCACGACAACGGTACAAGATATTTTGGGTGTTTGTGCAATACTTACATGGAGGCATAATTCGTGATCAGTGTGGAATAATAGTGGAGTGAAAGTGAACGTTAGTGTAATCTGCGTCGTTTTACATACATGGTCTACAACTTCTGGATTATAACATTTACAACTGAATGGGTGAGTTTTTCGTTCATAATATTAGTGAAATTTTTGAAATTAATAGGACATTTCTAAAATCTTTGTTTGTTACTTCGAACCGGGCTCAAAGTCGGAGCGCAGACCTCTCCTTCCGTCGCGCCCCGGGGATGAGATAGGCTTCAGTCAGCTGACTCGTATGCGCAGCAGCAGGAAAAATCGTCCGCACGGAGCTATCTTTTTTCATTAGTAACTCGTTAACGAAGCCGCAGATTGCATTTCGGCAAAGGAAAAGGTTACTTGAAATTGCCTCAAGAACCCCCCATTTTCCGGTGTTTCCATAATTACTGATCATCCTGTATAACATAAAAAGAGTAAGAGATCGTAACTTTCGAAAACTGGTCACAGCTAATTTGACTGAAATTTTGTAAATAGCTTCATTTTACATGAAAACTATGTTTGTCAGAATAATGAAAAAATTCTTTGCAAAATTTTGGGGATCTTAACTTCGAGTAGCAGAAAATTGTTCTGACAAAGACTGTTTCTAAATGAAGCAATTTGTAAAATATCAACCAAGTCGAGTATGTCCGGTTTTTGGAAGTATGAACAAGTGTAATTTGCTTCATTATATTATTATTTAGCAAATCGATGAGATGACAGAACAAGTACAGAAACTGATTATGGATGATGATTTTGATAAGAGCAATAGTAGCAATAGTATTAGGTCTCATAGTAATTTTAATTGCCGCCTCGACGAAAGTTATTTCAATGCATACAGTCACTTTGCAATACATCATGAGATGTTAACGGTATGTATTTTACTTTATGTGTTTGTGTTTCACACTGGACAGTAATAATTCTAGAAATAATACTTCCCACAGGATAAAATAAGAACAGAAAGTTATCGCGATGCATTATTAATGAATACACACAGATTTAATAATAAAGTGATATTAGATGTTGGCTGTGGGACTGGCATTTTATCTATGTTTGCTGCCAAAACTGGATGCAGTAAAGTTATTAGTGTTGATCAGTCAGATGTAATATATCAAGCCATAGACATAGTAAGGTATACAAAATATTTCAAATATTAAATGAATATTCAAACTGTTCTACTTTGTTTTTATAATAATAAGAACGTTTTAAAATTATAGAGAAAACAATTTGAGTGATATTATCACTTTAAAAAAAGGACGTCTTGAGGATATTAATCTCGAAGATGAAAAAGTAGATGTAATTGTGTCCGAGTGGATGGGCTATTTCCTTTTTTTCGAATGTATGTTAGACACAGTGATATATGCTAGAGATCATTATTTAGCACCTGGTGGGCTACTTCTGCCTAATAGATGTACACTTAGCGTCGTGGGAAGTGGAGACACTAGTACGTTAATTAATGGTTTTATCATTGTGTTTCTGATAATAAGATAATAATTTTATGAAACCATTTGTATTGTAGAAAGATACGTCGAACTTATCGATTATTGGTCGAATGTATATGGCTTTAAAATGAGCTGCATGAAAGCGGAAGTGATCCGCGAACCAAACATAGAGGTCTGCGCTGTCGACGAATTAATAACGAACACTGTTGAAATTCAAAGGTTTGATTTGTATGAAGCGACGATGGAGTACATGAATTTCTCGACATCGTTCGAATTGAAAGTAAAAAAGACTGGATCGCTGACCGCAATTGTTGGTTTTTTCGACATCTTTTTCGACTTAGACAATCCAATACATTTCAGTACAGGACCTTACTCACCTCCGACCCATTGGAAACAAACAGTGTTCTCATTGAAAGAACCAATTAGCATCACCGAAGGTTAGTTATAGCGAACGAAAAAGAAAAGGGAAATTTGCTGTTTAGTGTGATTTATCTAAAAGAAAAAATTCTTTTAAAGGTGACGTCCTGCACTGCAAAGTAAACTGTCGCAGACATACAAAAGATCTTCGAGGACTTGTGATTATGATTGAAGTCGAGAATATGTCTCAAGTTTATAATTTACAGTCGCTTTGAAACTTGCAATATTTCCAAGTGCCAAACAAGTAAAAAACCTAGGGTCCAGAACAGCTTATCGTTTATGACATTGTCGATGACTATCCTGCTTCTACGACTTTTCGACCACAACACGTAAACTATGTAGAGTCTTCTTAACTAGTAATCGAATCGTCCGAAATTAACTTTAAAAATATTTCTGCCAACGTTCTTACATGTGCTATTGTAGAATAAGTATCCAATTATTGACTCTCAACAGTTTCTTGGGGTTAATCGACGCGATACGTATTCAAACTAATAGTCCATCTTCCATAGTTTGTAAAACAAATTAAACGGAAGCAGAAATTCAGATATTTTTTCTCTCAAATCGTTCGAGATCCTAGACATAAAGTGAACGACATAACGTAGCCCTTTTTAAAGTTGACCCGACGTCTCAATTTGGTCAGGGTTCGGTTTAAAAGATGTTCAATGCTTCCAGAATTAAGGTATACAATAACAACTCGGTGATATAAAAAAGAATAGGAATTTATTTGATTGTAAGTCACGAGGATTATTATCTTTCTTGATTATACGTATACTTTTACAGACGTAAATGATCTATTAAGCTTAAAATTAAATAAAACTGTAAAAACCTTAAACGACTAAATTTAATTCCACTGATTCATACGAAATACACGCGTACGCGAATAGGAAAAATCTTGGAATTTTTGTTCATTCATACCGTTTTCTTATTATTTACAGCCAACATGTATCACCTATAATACTAGATCTTTTCTTCTTAGTCTTTTGAGGTTCTTAATCGAAACGTCAAAAAATACTTTGCTCTAACGTTAAAATGCTTTGAAAAATTTCATCCTGACTGATAGAAGTATTTACAAATCACAAGTTTGCCTTCTTGTTCCTTCGCACTTAGTAATCGATTATCCTAGTAGATAGATCAGTACCGGAAGTTCGGATTATCAGTCTGCCAGCCTTTTGCATTGGGCCCGAATTGATAGACCAATCTTCGACCGAGTACGGGAAGGAAGATTTTACTTTTGTAATAATACCTGAAAGAATAGTTGACGTATAAATGAAATTTGTAACGCTACACGCATGTCAAAATCTATGGCCTTACTATCGACAATCGGTTCTACCGGATTTTCATTTCATGTCAATTCCGATGTGACCGGTTTTCGGAGGTATAGCCTTTAATTTTAATTATTAATCACCTCATGGCTCGGCTTAATTTTTCGTAGGTCATCTTTGTATTTCCTTTTCGCGAGCCCCACCGTTTCGCAACTTCATCGCTCTTGACAAACCGAAATTTTGCTTGCGAATAATCTTCCCAACAAATTAAGCTGGGACAAGTTTCTCGATTGCGCAACAAGTCCCTTATAAACTCCCACAGCTTTCCCTGACTGGTAGCTAAAAGCACGTTTAGACAAAATTAGTGAAATTTGAGACAAAAGTAAAAGGTAAATTTGGTCAACACTTACAAGTCTTTTTTGGTTTCAACACCCTTGGTCTGCCCGGCGGTCGCTTGGTGGACACTTCAATACTGTTATCCGATTCCGCATCTACAAACATATGAAATTTCGTATACATGCTAACGTAGCCCGAATTAATTTTATCATGAAATTTACGTTAAAAATTCATTACCTGACGCATTGTTCGAATTGGTCCGTGTGTATTCGTCTTCGGAATGGGGATGAATGGTGTCGAACGATGGCACTGAAATCAAAGTTATTCATTTTCCTTTTGTCTCATTCATTGAACCAGAGCCGATTGTAAAGGGTGTACAAGAAATAAGATACTGCGATTGGCCGAACGTTTTATTATTTGAATATTTATGTACATAGACTACCAACGTTTCGGATAATAGCGACTACGTACGGAAATTCGAGATATGTTGTTGCGAGTGAAGTAGATTATAGAGCTGATTCCCATATACAGGATCGTGATTGATAAAATCATTTCGCGTGAAGGTGACTAACTCGTTGCCAGGCACTGCGAGACTGTGCTGAATCGAACTGTACGGCTGACCGATGGTAGACGCTGCAAACATCAGCCAATTTATTGTCTCCTCTTGACACCAGCTTCTAACAGGTTTCTCCGACCATCCGGTACCATCGATCTCATTGGTTTCTTCACCTGTTCAAAAATTATATTTAATTATAGTTACACTAGCGTTCGAATACTTTTGCGACTCACTGTCTGTCACAAATATTACCGAAATCGCACTTCTTCTGATTGCTTTTTCTGGTCACCATAGAGTCCATGTCCAGCAAAAGATGATCGTCGTCATCGTTGAGATTTCCGAACGACGAATACACCTGCAACCGGAATGTATCGTATGACAAACAAATCTGAAACGAAGTCAAGCTGCAGCACTCGAACGCGTAAAACCAAGTGGTATTTACGTCGCGGTTATAAGCAGAGTCTCTACACGAAACCAAGTATCGTGAATTCGTAATAAATAACCGCGCGCTGCTCCTCTATCGTTATCTTTGTTTCCTCGAGCCTCTAAGCAATTTGCATGAAATCGCGTGTACGCGTCCTTAGTATCGCAAACAATTATCGATTGTTACTTACGTTTTTATTATTTTCGTCTCACAAAGTATTTCAGTGTTTCAGCTTCGAGCGCACACTTTTAAACATTGAGTTTACTGTTTTGACGTAACGCCAACATTACGAAATAAAAATGCAAATCATCGATTCCGATGAACGCATTACGAATATGCATATGTTTCAAGTACGATACTTTACAGGCGTTTATCTAAAACCTGAACACGCGTGTCTGTAACGTTGTGTTTCAGCAACATAAAGAATTTTAACTTTCTGGGGAGCTGCTCTATCATTTAATTCTTCCTAGGCGCGACCGATTTCTTGAGAAACTAGCGCGAGCGCACTAACGACGCACGTGATACGATATCAAATGGAAAAAGAAAACTCGTTACCAGCACGTGCAACTGACTAAAGCAATAGCTTTAATGTACAAGCCGCGTAATGTTTGCCAAGTAAAACATCAAGCCGACCAAACAAACAACCAGAGAAGATACAACGCTTGGACCAAAGTGATACGTTTGCAAGCTAGACACTTGTGATAATGGCCGTCGAATTATAAGGAACGTAATCGTTGATCTCTTAAAACTGGGTAAATACGATATAGAGATTGTCTAGAAAATATTCGCAATCTATAAACTGTCTGAACGGAAAGATTTAAGAAGTGCATCTTGATAAAACGCCACTGCTAATTAATTCGCACAAGTATTCTAGATGGAACGCTTTTGATACCGTAGATGGTAAATTACCAGACGTACAAACAATACTATCGTCAGAGTAATACCACGATACATACTCAATTCGGTCGAGTAGTAGTCTGGTGGATAACACGATTGTTGACGAAACCTTGGTCCGTCAACTACGGTTCGATTACGGGCACCGTACATCGAATAACGTATTACATCTTATTTGAAATTCGTATTGTTCGAATGATTTGAATTTCAAACAGTCCGTGGTTCTCCGTGTGTTCAATGGCTCCGGAGTTGGTATTGGTCCAAACTTTTCAACTCACCTCGGATAAGTCGGTTCTGTGATAAGTATCGAAGGGATCCATCTTCGGGATTCACTGGTGGCGCGTGGGCGGTACAAACAACGCGAGCGTAGTTGTTCGGGTGTAGTTGTTTCACGTGATCTATGTCACAAAGTGTGGTAACGAGATCGCATCACTGTTTTGGTCGGATTTGGCGGCAGGTGGACGCGATTCTCTCCGAATGCGGCGGCGACGTCGCCGCGGTGTTGTGTAGCACGATACTGATCGCCCGGTCGTCGGAATGTCTCCGACAAAGCTCGGAGTTGAGCAGCTCACCGTGACGCAGAAGACGTCAACGGGAGAACCGGGGACGGACAGCGCGGAAGAGCAGGTTTCAACGGGGATTTCCCGCTCTTCGGTGCTGGCCAATCACCGGCGACGTGCTTCGTGACTGCTGACGCAATAATTGCGGATACATTCCATTGGCGGCGGTCTCCGTGATCCAGAACAAGAGGTGCGAAACGCGTATACACACACCGGAAAATCAGCTCTGGTGCCGACCTCTCTGCGCGATGCATATACGAGACCCGATTTTCTCAATTTTATCAGCCTCAGATAGCGATGTCACGTTATTATTAGGGCTATTCTGGCTTTAAATATCATTTTTCAACATCTTTTAGGAGGTTACTGAAAGGTACCGAACCATCGGGCTCCTTGCATTTGGTTTTGGCGCACGCATTCATAGCTGTTTCGATTATATAATCAATCTGTTTAAAGCAAACAACGTTTGCAATAGGATGCATTCAACTTTTTTGTCAACCGTTCCGAAAAATAAGGTCGGTATTGTCACGGTTATTATGGAAGCATAAACATTTATCATTTTGTTATTGTTACGAATCGAAACAAATTGTTTCGCACGTGTTGTAGAATGTTTAAATGTTTCCGGAAAATTAAAAAAGAAAAAAAACAAATTGAAGTTTTTAAGATTAAAAATCAGAATAGTCAGTAAAACGGAACAGCGACGAGAGGTCTGCACTCGTGGCATGCGATAACCTTTTCACGGTCACCAAGCATATCGTCCTCGATTTTATAAAATTAAATCGAACTTATCGCCTGTAATGAGTGCAATCATTTGGACAAACCGACTTGAATGAATTCAATAGATTGCTAATCGAAATGAACACTTGTTCACTTATCGACGATGAATTCGTTGATAAAATGACTTGGTAATGAAAGAGCGAAGTAATTGGACGTGTTTTTTCATTGTTTCCGTTATTATATCTTGTGCATGCATATGTACGATATATCGTAAGTTTCCTTATTTCGCGTCCGTTTCATTCATGAAATGTAGTATCACGGAATAGAAAAGGTGCCTCGATGTTTTATCATGTACCAAAATGTGTAACGTTATCACCATATAGCGATACGAGACTCATTGTAAGATTCGCAATAGCAAATACATTTTCCTTGGTAATTGTTGAAAATAAGGTCCTCTTCACCAATTTTTTACACCTTTGCTATATCGTATGTTTTAATTTGAAGGGAAATAATATATAATATATATACACACACACATAAATACTTCTGATTTCGATGATTTTTTTAATATATTGTAGACTTTGACATCTTCAGCAACTTTTACCTACTGTATAACTGTTGCTTCGTCTTAGTTTTCGAGATATTATAGTAACAAAATCGACTGACGTTCTTCCTCTGAATATTTCTGCAATAATATACATTGTAAAAAGATAAAATACATTGTAAAATCTCATCGACTACGCCAATGTAGTCGTTTATTTATAGTACAACCAAGATGTCTCGACATCGGAGTGTAAACACGTCAGTGGTATCATGATCTTCATTTTATTTCACTATATACCACTTTATTCTACCTTTTTTCTCTACCGCGAGAGGCATTTTATCGTAACCGCAATCCGCGGGGGACACCTAAGCATTACTAATGGCCAATTCAAAGAACTGCAATCGTCGCCGACCACATCGGGCAGTCTGATTTTGTATCAGTTCGCCGATTAACTGTTCATATTTCGAAATGGGAAAAGACAACTGCGTTTCGTTTCCTCGAACGAATTGATAATGATCGAGAAAGGAAAAACTGGCTAGTTAGCGTAATCCGCAGACCGGATATACTCGAGCTTCGCTTTCTTCTATTTTTTCTCTCTCCTATTAGCAAATTGTTCCCAGAGACATTTCCGTGTCTCGCTATTCTATGAAACGATCAAACAACATCGAAACGCGCGAGAACGCGTTCGTATTCCGTTGACGCAGAGTCGAAAAGTCCCCGGGCAACTATCTTTTCCCGCTCAAGACTCATTGCGTTTTTTTGGCTGCAGCTGCGCGCGCCCTGATGAATCATCGTTAGTATAATAATGCAGTCGCATTCGAAGTAATAGCAGATAGAATTCCTCGATTATGTTTAGATCCAATTTTCATGGACACGAAGTTGCTGTCCGATCTTGGTTTGTTTTTTCTATTACTTCATCTATGCTAGGTCGACGCTTTTATAAAGATTTCGTCTTCGCTGTTTTCGTTACGCCATTTATAACACGTTCCAAAGTACTCGCTCCGACCTGTTTGGTTTAATTCAATTTAATTTAGTCAGCGAAGAAGTCGAATAAGAATACCGTACTGTAAGTATTTACACGTTATTCATCGTTAAACATAAATACGACTTACCGACTACCTTCCGGTGGTTAAACGGGTTTTTGCGACCGTTTTGATAATTCCTAAACCATGTCCTGGTTGAAACGGTTCTCCTTAAGCTTCCTGTGCAACACCACCACCACCACCGGAAACCAAACACACAATAAAGATTGGTTATATTGTCTGTTCATCTCTGGCCGCACCGCTTTTGTATCGTTTTTATATGCATATCTCGGTTTCTTTTACTTCCCCTACAGCCGACGACTATCGCGAAGAGCGTGCAAGTTTTGGATGCCGAGCACGCGGAATTATATTTTTTTCTGTATTATTTAATTGTAATATTATTTAACCAATTATAGTTTACCGACAAGTTAGAGAATTACATTTTTAAAAATTACATGAAATTATGTCACGAATGCGCACTGAAAATATTAATTTCTTCTTAATTTCATTCCGTTTTTTAATCACCTCCAATCATAATATGTGTAATAGGTATATGAGGCCGTGGCCAATGCTGGCTGCTTTTCTAACCCGTACATCGGAATCGTTCAGAAACGGTCAAAAACGTTCGGTCAGATCGGTAGAAAAAACATTCTTGTTTACTCAGTTACGCGATTATAGGCCTTGCGCGTTACGAGTTTACGCGATCGTATACCGAAAAGTCTGTCTCTAGGCGTGACCCGATCCCTAGTTGCGGACGGTTAATCTTGCTCATTTTCAACGAAATTGGTTTAGTAAAAAAAAATCGCGATTGTCTTTGATTAAAGAAAATCATTCGATCGACACGGACACATTCGACGTTGCGCGATCGTCGTCAATTTACGGCGATGCACCGCTTCGCCTTTAATTTTTATTTCCTTATCCGCATACAATCAGAAAATTACTTGGCAAAGTGCAGAACATAATTAATTTACGAATAAACTATAACCTATGCAAATTTCGTGGTACTTGTAACCGGATTTCTCGACCACCGCTGGTAAATATCGAATCTGAGTCAGAAATACCCTTCATTTTAAATTTATTTTGGTTTAACGATAAGCCACATTTGTTGCTGAACAAGTCTAATCAAAACATTGCCAAATAATTTTTCCATTGTTCGATCTCGGTTTGGATAATAAGTATATTATTTTTTTCATTTTTCTGTCTACGAAGAATCGGTTTTCAAACGTTTTATGAAAAACGCCTCGAAATTGTGTAGTCGCACGAACTATATACATATCGATGCTAGGAACGACAACGATATGCATTTTAATTTCGTAGAATTCTAAGAAATGGAATTGCAAATGTAGTCGGCTTGCTACAACGAATTAAGTCGGATTCATTTCGATGAACAATTCTATTTCCGATGGACGCGTTGATGATTAAAGTTGAGTATGCGTTTGCAGAAATAGCCTCGATAACGCGACGAATCTCGATGGAAGAATAAATAAAATGGTATGGTTGAAGTTTCGATCGATTCATACAGTTGTTGGTGGATATTGACACGAGTCGCTTGCTGCAAAATTGACCAGTGACCTTGAAAATTCAAGGACAAAAGTAGAAAATATTTTTGTGTCTACATAAATTACGTTGATTTACGTAAATGTAAATGTGTGAAGTTGAACCTCGTTACGAGTAAAATACGATGCGGTAAAAACATTTTCGTTTGCCGACCTTATTCAGTAAACCGAGGGTGTAGAATCACAACGCCATGATGGTTCCATCCAATATACACAAATTTTTACGATAGCCTGCACGCTGGAAATGAGAAATATATAGCAATGTAACGCTGCACCACAATTAATGTTTCTTATAAATACCTATAACGTTTTCTGATCTCTTCCCCTTCTCTCCACCCCTCGTTGCAACAGGACAAGTTGTACGACTGGCCTATTATCAGTACCCACATACAATCACCTCGTGCCGATACGATATCGACGTAGAGAAACAATGAAGCGTCGCGTAATAAACTGTAATTCCGTTCAGACGACACGTACCGTTTGGTAAACAAAAGATACGTCAATGAATCTCCGAGTTTCTTGAAGTGGCCAAGCCCAGGGAGAACGAAAGGGGCAAAGAAAGTGACGAAAGAAAAGTTGTTTCCGTTTTGATAACAGGTTACATTTGCGTCTTCCTGTATGCTGTCGTATCTCGGACATGTGTGTGTGTGTGTGTGTGTGTGTGTGTGTGTGTGTGTGTGTGTGTGCGTGCGTGCGTGTACAGTTCGATGTGTTTCGAAACAAGAAAGGTCATAACTGGATGTCAAACAGGTTCAAGCATTTTAATCGGAAACTAGTAGTGGAAATGTATAAGTAACGTCAATCTTTCACAGGTGACACCTTATCTAACAAACTTTAATGGTCGCCGGATAAAGATAAAAACCTGTCTGAAAATTTTCATTCGTCAAAGACACTGCAAACTTTTCAATACAAATTTTTTCATACAATTTGTCTCTCTTGATACTGGACATAATGTACTTACTTTCTCTGTTGGTAGACAGTTTATCTCGGTTCGAGCATAATTGGATTTTCTATCCAATTAAATACACTTGTTATCCACATATTTGAAAAATCGGGGAAAGTCTGTCCGACAAGTCTAATAGCTTTAAACCATGCCTCTAAACCGACCAAGCCAATATTTAAAAAAACATTTGTTCTCGTTGCCTCTCGCTGCTGTACGCATGTTCCAAAATGTTTCCAACATACGGTTTGCATATTCTGGAAACATTTCGTAGTTTTGATATCGTTTCGAAATCAAATGACAACCACACTGGAGCAACATTTATTTCCGTTGTCCTGTGTTACCGCGGATTTCCTATTTTTCTCTTTATCTGCTGATTCCAACGGAAGCAAGCAACACGCGGCGGCAGCATTTGTTTCACCGGTAGCAGAAACACGCTGGAACCTGGAGAAACATTCGAAAACGAACGATTGTTCAAAACGACAAATTGTTCCTTCAAACTACATCTTTATTATTTACCTACCGCGGAGTTTAAAAACGTGTTACCAATAATGCTGGTACCTTGCAATTACCCAACAGGAGATAAATTTGAACGGTTTGTGCATCTTGATCGATGAAACAAGCAAAACCAGTTCATCGTGAAAGGTGGTTGCTTACGTTCGAGGAAAATCACATCTGTAAATAACAGAGACGCCGCGATGCCTGCGTGCGCACAAGATCACGTGGACGCGCGTATTATGAATCATTTACAATTTACAACACCTGTTTCGCAACACACCGCCACGCCGTCGAAACGATTGTAGACTATGTTTCCAGGATCGCGAAAAATCTGCGAGATGTTCAACTTGTAATTGTTTCCAGCATGCTTCATGCATTGTTATATGCTCGCAATTTCCCAACACACTATTTATTTTGGATAGGAACTGTCATCGTATGGAGATTATTTCGTAAAGTAACAATGCTACGAAATATGCAACAAATTTGTAGTAGTAACTACGTTTGCAATGATCAGAGTACACTTTCCAAAATTATTCAACAAGCTTTCCTTTTCCCATCATTCTTTCTATTGATTTCTCCGTGGCGGCGTTCGGAAGCACCTTCTTTTTTCCTTTTATTTTGTAGAAGAGTCAACATTACGGTACACCGTTAGAAAAATAAATAATAGCTGCGATTACACGAGTACTTGAACACACATTTTGTAATTTTTATTACGGTTAATTCATCTAGTCGAACGGTCATTGATGATTGCAGCTTCCGAAGAATAAAAATGCTCACTGTAAACGTGACAGAATTTCTCCATTTTATTCCGGCGAAGGAAAACCGGGAATTCGACTCTTTCAACACATGTAATTAGTTACATAGGACTGCAACGCAATTCCATTCTGTGCGAAGACTTGTCTAAATGATTCCATAAACAGCCTCAGTCGCCACCGGTCATCTTTGTCGATGGAACAAGGATAAAAGATATCGCGAACCAAGTATATTCTTGTCGCATATCTGCAACGTTTCTGATAAATCTTTTTCAATAAACACCCAATGAAATATTCATGAGCATTTGCAGGTGGCTGTTCATAGAATACCGTTGAATTAAATATGTTGCGCAAGTTTTTATCACCCGATAAAATGATCGAATGAAGCCTTCAAATCAACTTGATATTTGCATACGCCATTAGTTAGGTTAGCCAAAGAAAAACTTCATGGCAAATTTTGAAGTTCGTACCTTCGTCACAAGGTCAGTTAGAGGGTGAAGTTGGACGAATGAATTCACAGATTAACCAGTGTTTCTTGCGAAAACCCTCTCACTTTATTCTTCTTTTTTATACCTTCACGGTAGGTACGTTTACAAGTAAACCAAGTCGGAGCAAAGCTAAGTAAACAAACGATAAAAATCGATATCGACCAAGTTTATTCGATACAGCATCGTAATTACATGCTTGGTATATGTAAAGATGATTTTATCGAAACCAACAAATTGCAGAGGTAAAGAACTAAGTGGGCAATCGGTTCAGTTGTATATGTATTATTACGAAACAACGGATGTATACGAATATTACATGTACATTTGGTAACGAAAATATTTAAATACTTTTTTCAAACTAGACTAAACAATTTGAGTTGTTTTAGATGATGGAGAGACCGAGTCTACTAAAACACAACCAAGATGGTTTTTTCAATTATGTTTATAATGGCAAAAGGAAATAAAAAGAAAAGTTAAGTTACAAGCGTTTGAAAACTGCACATTTCTAACGTGTCAAAAATCGGAATAAAACTGCAATTTTTGTTTGTCAATCGATTTCGATGCAATTTTCAACAGACATAAAAGTTATCGAGATCTACAAAAAACATTTTTTAAATTTTCGCTATAGGCTCAAAAAAGAAGGTTGAAAATGATTTTTTCATTTACTTTTGTCATTTCCAGCAGTAGCAAAATTTCAAAAAGCATTTTAATTATGGCCTAGTAGAGTGACCCCTCTATCACCTAAAATAAAATCAAGTTGTTTAATCCAGTCCTAAAAAAGTTATTTTGTTTTAAAGTGTACCAATATCTTCGTTATCGACCGTAGGTCATGTTTGTATACAACGGCATCGAACGAATTCACTAGTACTAATTTAAGCTTCGTCCAAATAACATTAAACGTTGAATAATATCAAAATGCCAAAAACGGCAGAAATATTATGTCGGATTCGTATTTTAATCCTTCTGAATTATCGTAATTAATTCAGGGTTATCTTTTAACAGCCCAGCACTATAAAGCATCAAAAACAATATGGAAATATATACATATATGTAGAGAAACTACATAATACTGTAGAGAATTTAAGACGTTGTGGAAGAAAACATTGTACATACTACCATACAAGAATTGACTGTTTCAAAGATCCACTTTATCCCTATAATATTTCATAGTCATTAGCAGCTGTTCTATGTAATTATCGGTTTCGAAATAGTTATAGCACTGTCCAAGATTCTCCGAATTTACAACCGATTGTAGCGTCCCTGGTGGTGGAAATATGAAACTCCGCATTATGTATGTACAGCGCCAATTGCTACAGTGGCAAAGTGCTCAAATTGCAAGCTAAAATCGACTGTCGGCAACTTTGATAACAAGTCTGATCGTTTTGCTGTTGCACCAATTGGTGCTGTACGAGCATCGTTCGATGCTTCATATTTTCTCCATCAGAGGCGCTACAATCGGCAACATCGACTAAAAACATGAATTTTGACCAAATTAGAGCATAAGAGACAAAACAAATAGCATAGAACTGTTCAGGAGACACTGTTGCATTGATAACCTATGCAAAAATAAATGAGAACATTATGAAACTTGATTAACCGTTAGAGTGCTACGCGGCGCAACACTGATCCGATAGTTTGTGTCGAAAATTGCGGCGCGGCGCAAAACTGCTGCGCAGGGCAGTGTGTTTTTGGTGCTACGTGGGAGTAAACGTATTCTAACCTCGCGCATAATTTGTTACTAAAGTGTATTCTTATACTTTTAAAAATAATTTTTTACAGTTATTATATATTATTTAGCAAAAATAACCATGTCACGTGCTTTTACTTCGGGCGATGATTCGATCTCTAGTGATTATATGGAGAGTGAAACAACGGATTCAAACAGTGATGATAGCAGTATTATAATGCATCAAACAAAACGATTGAGGATTGAAAGTGAGTCTTCTACTTCAAATTCATCTTCAGAAACAGACGAAACACCAACTTTAGCCAATATTCCTCCGACAAAAGTGTTTTCTAAAGCAACAAATAATTTTTTCGAGACTTCTGGACCTAGACGGGCGCCTCCTCCTGATGCCGCACCCATAACCTATTTCAATTTTTTTTTTACTATGTCATTGCTCGAAACCATCGTAAAGGAAACTAATCAAAATGCTACCCAGTTTTTGGCTTCACATGCAGTTTCTGCAAATTCTCGAGCAAAAAAGTGGACACCGACAACAGTACACGAAATAAAAGCCTTTATTGCAGTATTAATCGAAATGGGGATTACGAGAAGGCCAACAGTTTATAGTTATTGGATAAAAAATTCCCGATATATACCATGGTTTGGAAAAATGTTTTCAAGGGATAGATTTCAGCTGATTTTGAAGTTTTTTCACTCGGTTGACAATAGGTTATTATTTGAACCAGGCCATCCAAATTATGACCCATGTGGCAGGTTTGATGTGCTTGTCAAACACGCAAACACTGTATTTCAGCGACATTACATACCGAACCAACAATTGTCTATCGTTGAGTCGTTAGTTGGTACTCACTGCCACTCTGCCATAAAACAATACATCCCAAACAAGAAACATCATAAATGGGGGATCAAATTTTGGATGCTTTGCGATTCGGTTTCTAAATATTGCTTGGGCTTTTTCTGCTACAAAGGAGCTAAAAGCACAGACGACAGAGATTCAGTAAAAAAATATGGTCTTGGATTTGCCGTAGTGCAAAAATTGCTTTTAATTGGAAATTATCTAAACAAAGGTTACCATTTGTTTACAGACAATTTTTACACAAACTTACGCCTGGCCAAATCCCTTTTGAAACAGGATACATACCTAACTGGAACAATAAGACGGAATCGAAAAGAGATTCCTCCGGAAGCTAAGAAAGCAACCGTAGGAGAAGCCAAATACCTAGCACATAAAGATATTTTGATGTGTTCTTTCAGAGATAAAAAGTCGATGTTGACACACTATTTTTATGATTACAGATTTGCTCTGGAAAACTTACCAGGACGTAGCTTACGCCAGTGCGTGGTGTGTAGAAAAACAGGGAGTGTAAAGCGATCCCGACTTATTTGCGCCTGCTGTAAGAAAGGCCTATATGCTGTTTGTGCGGCAAAGCATACTTGTTGACATATTTTTCTTTAATATTTTTATTTCCAAAAACGAAAAAATTAAGAAAATAATATTGATATGTTATGTTTATTTTTTTATTCATGTCAAAGAACATTTTTCCTTTATAATAAAAAAAGAATTATAATAATTAAATCATATTTGTCTGAATTAGAGTGTTTTATTTGACACCATTATTCTTTCCTTTAAAATAATCAAAATAGGCATAGCACTTTTCATACATATTTACAAAAATTGCATAGCACTAAAACGGTTAACTACTTTTTACAGTATGATTACCCTGTTGTATACCAACGTCATTTGTTTATACATAGATAATCGGCTTCATCATCATTCAATTCTAACATCCCAAAATCTTACACAAACTTATGATTCACTTGAAACTTTCTCTCATCCTCGACCTGTGGCAATGTTGCGTCATACTTGAACCTTTGACCATGCAAGTCATTCTTAAAACTCTGACCTCAATATACTAGCTCTTATAGTTCTTAACTTCTACTACTCAAAATTAAAACCTAGATACTTTTCAAGTAACCTTTTCCTTTGCCGCTATAAAATCCGCGGCTTTGTTTACGAGTTATTAATAATAAAAGATTGTTGCGCGCGCACGAGGATTCAACCTGCTGCTACGCGCGCGAGTCAGCTTTTTTTTTTATTAACGTGGAGGAAATCTGCCAACCAGACACCCCCAGCCTGCCCGGGGGAGCAAACTGAGGGTAGTGTGGGGTTCCTGTACTAAGGTGTTGATAGCTTCCCCATCCCCGGTCTTGTAGCTAATCTTGACCGCGGGTGAGGCAGGGGGGAATCAACACGCCCCCCCCCCCCCCCCCCCTCAGGGTACCCACTAAAACCTCCACGGCGACCTTCATGGACGCAATACCGTCGTCAGGCGGATTCGGGGGAACCACGGGAACTCATAAAGAACACGACCGCGGCTCCCCCTCGCCAGGGCCGGCCGTCTAGCCAGTGACGGCCAGCCGTGTCCCGGTGCAGGGAGGCCGCGCCCCGCACCGCAACCACTCGGCAGCCGCACGACGCGAACCCGGGACCCCCGTCCCGGGTACCGCGGCTGTCAGGGGGGGGGGGGTGATGATTTACTGGCCACCCCCCCCTCTCTCGGGTAGGGAAACAAACTCCCGTAATATGCCGCCTCTCCTGCCACCGATGAAAATGTGGCAGGAGGGCCCCGGGGACTCGATCGTCGGCGTGGGTACTCAATTCCGCACGCCACCTTCTCCAAGCGAGTCGCCGGGCCCGGAATTCGAAACTCTGGACCACCTCCAGCTCCGGCGGAGCCCCCCGAGCCCGGCGGGCGATACAGCTGTGCCTATAAACATAGGTACGCACGCCCGCCTGCAACTCGAACGGCAATTCTCCCGCCAGAGCCAGCGCCGCCATTGTCGACGTGGTGCGGTACCCTCTTATGAGGCGAATGGTAATCCGCCTCTGAAGCCGGCGCAGCAGCTGCACGCCGCGCCGGCTTCCCATAACGGATGGCGCCCATATAGGGGCGCCATACAGGGCCATTGACCGCACCACGCCTATATATAGGCGGCACACCAAATCTCCTGGTCCCCCGAGGTTGGGCAGCAGACGGCCCAAACAGGCCGCTGCCCGCTCCACTCGGGGGATGAGGTGGTCAAAATGCGCTTCGAATCTCCAGTGGCTGTCGAGGATGAAACCGAGGTACCTCATCTCAGATTTCACCTCGACACTGGTTTCACCTACCCGGATCCACGACCTAGCCGGAGGCCGGGACCGAGGCCGTCTAAACCACATGGCCTCGGTCTTTTCCAGGGCTATCCTCAGCCTCAGGTCGTGGCTCCTCGCGACGACTGTTGCCACCGCAGCTTCCGTCCGACGGATGGTCCCCTCGAAGGTAGACCCGACGGCCACCACCAAAGTATCGTCTGCATAGCAGACTAAGATGGCGCCGTCGGGCAGGGAGGCCTCTAGGACCGTGTTGTACCCCAGGTTCCACAACAGTGGTCCTAAAACAGACCCTTGGGGCGCGCGAGCCAGCTGACTGAAGCCGGATCGCGACTGCTTTGAACCACGATCAAAGTAACGAACAAGGATTTTATGAATTTCCTATTAATTTCTAAAATGTCACAAATATTTGTTACGAGCCGAGGGCTAAGGCGGTTGTGCGTGACCGAGGTTTCGTTTAATGGTAGAATTGGGGTGTAAGGATTAAACAATTGCGGACGAGCCGACGTCTGTTTCACCGTCGGGACCCGCAATGACAGGAGAGTGTGGACGAGCCGGTGTCTGTTTCACCACCGGGACCCACAGGAAGGTTACTCGTAGATGAGCCGACGTCTGTTTCACCGTCGGGGCCTACGAGCCGGAATAAGGATTAAGGAATAAAGAATACTTAGCCTCGTAACTCTTTAAGTTGATGTACCTCGAGCGGCAAAGGTACACCGTGGTGGATAAAATACTAGCTACTGGACGAAATGGATTTTGGATTGAAATGAATTTAACTCTAGGTTAAATATAAAATGACAAAGTATATTACAACAAGAAAGCTGTTACAAATGTAGATGTGTATTCGCGGTACCTAAGTTCCGTGCTCTCGGTTTTGACGCACTGAGAAATGCGGGAGTTCGTACAGTCTAACAGTTTTAACGAGAACGATACGTGGTCTATAGCCTGTCGACTTTGGTTGCGTACTGCCCGCTGAGGGATGAAAACGGGCCCCTTTTATACACTGAAATTCGGTGGAAATCTGGGGGTAGGAATGCGTCTACGGTTTTTTGTGAAGTTTTTGATGCGTGGGAAACTGCGACGCTCGGCGTCTTCTGTTTATTGGAGACGCGCGGCGCCTTCTGTTTATCTTAAAACGCGGCGGATGCGCCTAGAGTGGCTGTAGGGGAGATTAGAATTTGTCTGGAAATGGAATATTTGAAAAATACACGGTACGATCGGGTTCGTACGTAACATATTATTAATGGAAAATTCACCCATTCAGTTGTAAATTTTGTAATCCATGTATGTAAAACGACACAGATTACACTAACGTTCACTTTCATTGCACTGTTATTCCACACTGATCAAGAATTATGCCTCCATGTAGGTATTGCACAAATAACCAAAAATATCTTATACTGTTGTCGCGGCGTGTACATTTTAAAAGACGGCGAAGTTACAGGGATGAAATCTGGATCGAAACTAACAGTGTGTACGAAGATCTTCACGCAGACTATGTCGATCGTCGTAGCAACGCAGACTATGGTTTTAAAGAAATCTGAGATGCTCTGACGAAAAGCAGCACTTCCAAACTGCAACACGGTGTAAAAATTTTTTGACGAAAGCCAGCCTGGTATGCCAGCAGAATAGGATGGGTGAGACTGGATGAGACAGATGTTTTGAGTGTTTTGGAGCATCGAAGGATCTTTCACAGACAATGAGGGCAAAGACTGTGACGGTGAAAATGACAGGAACTCCTTCCTACAGAAATTTGGCCACACGCAGGCTGCAGATGTTAGAATGAGACAGCTTCAAGTGACTTTGGGATCATTGCGTAGAGACTGCGAGTTTCCGTAATTTGCACCGTCACAGTCTTTCCCCTCATTGTCTATGAAAGATCCTTCGGCCGCACGGGATTTCGACGCTTCAAAACACTCGAAACATCTGTTTCATTCATTCCCCATTTTATTACTTTCACTGTCGACAATTCTGGCTTTCATCTAAACATACTTATACCGTATTGCAGTTTAGAAGTGCTGTTTTTCGTCAGAGCATCTCAGATTTCTTTAAAACCGTAGTCTGCGTAGCTACGACGATCGACATAGTCTGCGTGAAGATCTTTGTGCACACTGTCAGTTTCGTTCCAGATTTCATCGCTACAACTTCGCCATTTTTTAAAATGTACGCGCTACGACAACGGTACAAGATATTTTAGGTGTTTGTGCAATACTTACATGGAGGCATAATTCGTGATCAGTGTGGAATAATAGTGCAGTGAATTGCGGTGTCAGCACTAGGGTATCGACGCGTGGGTGTTTTTCCACCCTCCCGGGGTTGTAAGGCCCGGATTGAACCGTTGGAGGACGCGTGATGCCGGTGTCGCGGATATATTATCCGCCAAATTAATATTGGGTAACGGTTTCAAATGGTAGAGCAGTGGTTGCGCGTACGATGTTGTTTGTTAACGATTCAGCTCGACGTTGAAGACTGAATGACTCAACTTGTGATATCTCGAGTGGGAAACTGTGATTTTGTATGTTTCCTCGACTGCTGGAGGTTGAAATGACTAAACGTTTCCTCGACTGCTGGAGGTTGAAACTATATCTCGACTGCTGGAGATTGTGTGATATCGATTGTAAAGATTGTGTAAAGTATGTCGTGTTTGGTATCATTTTAATTGGAAAAATCTGACCAATATATTAAACAAATTTTCATGTATAAAAAGTTGGAAATAAAAAAGTTAAGTCATCGTTTTTATGCTAGCCTTATAATGTATTCATAGTAATCTATATCGCGGCATGCGGCGGCTCTCTCTTTTATGAGCTGTCCCCAACGACAAAGGCGAGCCGCGAGGATCGAATGACCATGCCTTCGTATTCACTTCGTGACGATTTTCGATTCCTACTCTGATACATTCATCGAACAATTACTGTACTTCGAAATCCGATTTTCGATTCTTGAATGTTCTATTAAAACTTCGTAGGTCTAAAAAATAGAAACAAATAAAAATTTTTGTTCCATTTCAGTAGCAGCTATAGTCAGACATGTACTAAATGCTTAGTTAATTTTTGGTCATTTCGTCAATTGGAGATACCATGAACACCGTTCTGAAAAACATAGTTTCGGGAAAAATACCTTTGAAGTCTAGTTCAAGAATTTGTACAAAAATTCACACTAGAATACCTCCTTAACACGTCGACGCCGGTGTGAAGCAAGGCTATACTGCGATAAGCAACCCACAACAGAAACAGGATACGAACCTAAACAAATCTCTGTATAAAAACCCGACGCACCTCTAATAAAGATTCATTCGTTCTTCAAAGTCAAACCAGAGCATATCGTTATATATTTTTTCGTCGTAACCTGTTAGTAGATCGGCTAAACCGCGACTCTAACGGATTGTCGGTACCGAGGGATAGGAGAGCGTGAAAGGGCCTTGAACAAAATCTACTCTATGTTGGTGATAACGCAACCCAGGCAGTTTATTGTGAAGAAACTTCTACAGGGCGTTCTCCTGTATTGGTCGTCTCCTTGCTCTCTTGGTCGGGCGCGGTCGGTTATAACCCTGCGCGTCGCGCGACGTGGGTTGCGTCCGGGTTCTGAAAAATAAGAAATAATGGCCGGAGCCACCAACAGAATTAATAACGCTGTCAATCAGCTATTTGTTTTCCCATCTCAGCTGGGCAACAGCAAAACGCGTGCTCCAGCGAGAAGGGGGCCACTCAGTTGTGAATCCGTCCTGAGTGAGCCAATTTTGGTCGCACTGATGACTCCTTGGAAAGCCAAGGAATGCATTCAGTGACGAGCGCGTGGGATCGTATGTAAGTTTCCGACACCACGGTCTCACCCTCTATAGCCCAGGACGGCCGATGTCCCGTCGGTTAGTCCGACTATCAACAAACGGCCGCTCTACGCAGATTCGGAATCGTCCATCGAATCTGCGGGCAGTCCTGGCTAGAGAGATACATTTCTGCTCGGCACTCGTCCACTGGAGGTCGTAAATCTCCAGCAGATCTGTTCCACGAGCGACACGACGTTAAGAATCTCCAATCGAAACTCTCACTCCTATTCCGAGATGCACGGGTCTCGAGGAGCAACGGGGAGAGGGGGGCTACTAGGATCTGCAGCATTCATGCCTACCCCAAACGATCCCGTTGAGCGAAGTTTAGTACTCGCCGGAGCTCGACCGCTAGACAAGTGCAGGGCGTGCACCTCCTACATCTTGTTAGCGAGGTTGACCCTTGGTGTGATCCACCCAAGAGAAACCGTTCAGCGAGGCCAATCAATCGTAGGTCCTCGCCGTACGCCGTATACTTCAAACAGAAATGCAAGGCAGTTGCTCAAATCGAACTCAACTGCCTAGCGAGTCAGGGAAAGATTGTTGCGACCCGACCGTTCGACACGTACACTGTAACAGTACAGGACGCGCCGAACTCGGAATATTCGCGTATCACCTGAATGCTCTATAAATGCGCTACAAACTCACAGCTCGAGCACAGCAATAGTGCAGGCCGAGCGGAGGGTGTAGGCTCTAATCTCTCTAATTGTGCTGGAGAAAGCACAGCACAACTAGAGTCGCTTTTCGGTAGAAAACGCGCAAATGTAATACCCATTGGAACTCTTAACCTTACCGAAAGCTCGAATCTTGGCTGCTTCCAGATGAAAGCCTCTGGTTGATCTCTTTCCTTTTCGTTATACGAAACCGATGGCACTCGACTAAACGTACGATGTGTTTCGAAGGAAGTCACAGCACAAAATCAGTATGCACGACGAGCGGAGGTGCCTTCGAATAGTACTTCGGGCACCGTCGCGCTACATCGGCTTTATTCGGGAAGTTAGCGTTACCGTTCTAACTTGCCGATTCCCTCTCTCTCTATACCTGGTTACCAGGCAAATTTAACGAAGACCGTTAAAATTTGCTTTGTACTCTGTATAACGTTCCGATTTCGATTTCGACTCTATTATCGTTCGATGTTGCCGAGGTCGCCGAGTCTCAACGGTCACCGGTTCGAAGTGTTTTCGTCCGGGGGTCGTGACTCCGAGCGTTCTCAGGCAACAACTCTGAATCCGATAAATTTAGTATCACTTTCGAGGAATTCCCTTCGAAAATTAACGCGATATTTAAACATAACCCTTGCTGCCGAATACTTATAAATACGTTGCTATTTTCTGCCGAAGTAGTCAATCGTCCCAGTTTTGCCTTAAAATCCCGTTGTATCTACGGACTCCGGAATAAATCGGGCTATTATCATCGCTTATTTAGTACATCTCGCGATAGTTTTGTTACGCGAACTAGCTTTCGCGAGTGACCAGTGCGGGGGCAGTCAAGGAGGATAGTCGATCACTTGGAGGCTGACACGGTTCCGTGACATAAATTGGCGATCCTGCCAGGATCCGATCAACTCAGGAGGAGGAAACAGTCTACAGTGCAATCTACGGAACATCTACCGCTGGGACTACGTGTGCCACACTCATTCCGCCCACGGAAAAATTTATTGACACCCTAGAAACCATAATGACTCGATTAAACCTTATCCAAGAAACACAAACCCAAATGCAGGGAACTCTGCAAACGTTACGAGAGAGAAACGAGACCACCGACCGCACGTTCGAATTGCAAACAACCGAGCTCCGACGAGCATTCACCTCGCTAGGCGTGAATACCGTCTCTGATGGAGCAGCCATCACCGAAGACGACGACGCAGACGATCTTGAGGGACGACCATCCGCACCAGTATCGAGAAACCGACAGGCAGCTCAACAAGAACAAAACCTATTGAGCAGAGCCAATGAGATACTGCGCACCATCAAAGTCCTACGAGGGAAAGACGACATGGGGGTAGAAGAGTTCATCAAACAGGTAAAATTCGCCCGTGCCGCCTGTAGCCAACCACTCATCCTGCTAAAACTGATCCTGCGGAAAAGATCACCGAGAATGCCGAACGAAGCATCAGATACCACAATATCGACACCTACGACCAGCTGTACCAGGCTTTGAGAACGCAGGTATCTACGCCAGTCACCACCAACGGTTGCCGTAATTTTAGTACACGAAAACGAAACCCTACCTTCCGTACATAAGTTCCACTTATTAAAAACGTACCTACGCGGTGACGCCTTAACCGTAATCGAAGCATTAAACGCATCGGAAGAAAATTATAATGTAGCGTGGAATCTCCTTCAGAAACGATTCAACAATCCGCGAAAGATCATTCACTCACACATACGAGCGTTGCATGACCTACCCGAGGTCGACCGGAATTGCCCATCGGCTTTACGGGGACTGGCGGACCGCGCAGAAATGCACATAAACGCGTTGAGATCCCTAAAGGAACCGGTCGAATGGCACGAAATGCTAATCTTCATAATCACCGCGAAATTAGATAAAACAACGCGTATTCACTGGGAGCGCTCGATCGGTAAGGACAGACCTACGATAACCGACTTATTTAACTTCCTCAACGAATTTGCACAGGACATTGAGCCCATAAGTTTAACCAATGCGAAGGCTTACACTGGTACCAGAGTTAAACAATTCGCAAAAACACAGCCACACACACGGATGGCGCTGATCAGTGCCAAGGACTCTTCGCACTGTCCTATCTGCAAGGGGAAACATTTTATTCAGTCGTGTGAACAATTTTCAAAATTAGATGCGCGAGCGCGAATGCGACAGGTCAAAGGGGCTAAACTGTGCATAAATTGTCTCCGTCCCGATCACACTGTATCTCAATGCAGGTCCAGTAATTGTCGTCGATGCAATAAAAGGCACAACACCTTATTGCATTTCGACCAGATTAGCGAGTACCGGCCAGACACTCCAAATCCCCTCAATAATTCCGAACAAGATTCATCGCGGGTAGTAACATTGTTTTCACACGAAAATGCCGAAATTCTATTGTCGACAGCGAGAATCATAATCCTGGACGGGAACAATAGGGAGCATCAATGCCGCGTACTTCTTGATCCCGGTTCCCAATCGAATTTTATCACCGAAAGTTTAACAAAAAAATTGGGTTTGAAATTACACGGGGTCAACATGCCGGTTACAGGACTAGGGGAAACCAGTAGCACCATTAGGCATTGCGCAAGGACATCCATTAGATCTAGAATAGGTAACTTTTCGGAAAACGTATCACTCTTGGTGCTACCGACAATAACGGGTCGTTTACCCTCGCGCCAGGTAGATCGCGCAGGTATATCGATCCCCCACAACATTAAGCTGGCAGATCCGGAGTTCGACAAGCCGGCAGCAATTGAAGCTCTGCTAGGAGAATATCTTTTCTACAAACTATTATGTGTAGGGCAAATTAGGCTAGCGAATAAGACGTGCATATTGCAAAAGACACGACTAGGCTGGGTGATTTCCGGAGAAATCAAGTGCCAACAGCACGCAACTAGCGGCACTAGGGCTTATCTAGCCAAGCATGAGCTCGAGGAGCAGGTCGCCAACTTTTGGGAAATAGAGGAATGCCCAATTGAAAGGCATTTTTCTGCTGAGGAGGAGGCATCCGAGCAAAGCTTTCGGGATAATACATATCGCAATGAACGAGGTCGGTACGTCGTCAAACTTCCGTTCAAGAACACCCCCTCTCAGTTAGGTTTCTCTCACAAACTGGCCCTGAAACGATTTTATAATCTTGAAAATCGATTACAGAGTCAGCTGAGCTGAAACAGCAATATCAGGATTTTATTAAAGAATATTTAGAGTTAGGACATATGTCACTCGTTAAGCAAGATCGCGTTGAAGAAGGATTTTACCTACCACATCACGCGGTATTAAAAACCACCAGCAGCACAACAAAGTTACGGGTCGTATTCGATGCATCGGCTAAATCCTCCAATGGAGTATCGCTGAATGACACGCTGTTGGTAGGATCCACGATACAGGACGACATTTTTCAATTAATTATTAGATTTCGGACATACAACTATGTATTAACCGCGGACATAGAGAAGATGTTTAGACAAGTTAGAATTCATCCAGAGCATTCAAGGTATCAAAAAATCCTTTGGCGCGATTCCACAAAGGAGACGGTCCAAACTTACCAGTTAGATACCGTAACATATGGTACAGCGCCAGCACCGTTCCTCGCGGTTAGAACACTAATACAGTTGGCCGAAGACGAAGGTCAGGCTTTTCCCTCGGCAGCCCATGCATTACAGCACGACTTCTATGTCGACGATCTAATAACTGGAGCCGATACTGTCTCACAAGCAGCTCAGCTTAGAGACGAATTAACAAAGCTACTTAGTCTAGGCGGGTTCAATCTCAGGCAGTGGGCCTCCAATGAGGAATCCCTAGTTAATTCTTGCAACGAGCAAGCTAAGAACGACACCGTGCATTTTAACGCGACCGAAACAAAAAGGACGCTGGGGGTCTGTTGGAACGCAAGGCTTGACACAATTTCATATAGCGTAAGCATGGACGCAACCTCCCAGCGCATCACAAAAAGGGGTATGCTATCACAAATTGCGAAGTTGTTCGATCCATTAGGGCTACTAGGACCGGTGATCATCCTGGCTAAAATTCTAATGCAGGAACTTTGGAAATCGAAGTTAGATTGGGATGAATCGGTACCACAATCTATACACACTGCCTGGACGAATTATGTACAGCAGTTGCCCTGTCTCAACAGCTTTCAAATCGCGCGAAAGGTTTTAATAACGCAAGCAACTTGCGTACAGCTGCATGGGTTCGCGGATGCTAGCGAGTGCGGCTATGGAGCCTGCATATATTTTAGGTCTACGGACAACAAGGGTAGAACAATTTCTAGATTAATTTGCGCTAAATCACGGGTAGCACCGTTGAAGACAGTCTCACTACCTAGATTAGAATTGTGTGCAGCCCTATTACTTGCCAAACTGTACCGAGCAACGATTTCAAGGCTAAAATTGAATTTTAGTAAGGTCAGATTTTGGAGCGATTCAATTATTACATTGTACTGGCTGAGATCTTCGCCACACAAATTAAAGACGTTCGTGGCAAATCGCGTATCCGAGATACAAGGGATTACGGGATCCACGAATTGGAGGCACGTGCCAACCAAGGACAATCCTGCGGACTATATTTCTCGGGGACAAATGCCGGAAGAATTCGTTAGCAATGTAGTTTGGCTATACGGCCCAGAGTGGTTGGTTAGGAGTGAGGATACCTGGCCCGAGGTACTTCTCCCGAAAATAGAGATTCCTGAACAACGGGGTAACGTCTCACTAATTAGTAAGGTGACTCTAGATGAAACAGACGTATTCTATAAATTCTCTTCCTTTTCTAAATTACAAAGGGTCCTAGCGTACTGTTTGAAATTTAAGGAAGCAACCTTAAATAAGTCTGGGTTTAACGGCTACCTTTCCGTAGCAGACCTAAACAAGGCACATGACGGGATTATAAAACGAACACAGGGTCAGGCGTTCCCGGCTGAACTTAAACAGTTGGGAGCAGGGGAGCCCCTCGATAAAGGTAGCAGATTGATCCCTCTAAACCCTTTTTTAGATAAGAAGGGGATAATTCGAGTAGGTGGTCGCTTGAGTAACGCCGACATCAGATACGCGCAAAAACATCCTATAGTCCTACCAAGGTCACACCCAGTTACCACATTAATAATCAGGTTCGAGCATTTGCAAACCCTACATTCTGGCACACAAGGAACTCTAAACGCAGTCAGACAAAGGTACTGGCCAATCGACGGCAAGAATATGACGCGCCACATAATTCGTAAATGTGCGCGATGTTTCAAGGCTAAACCGACAAGTCCGCCCGACTACCTGCTGGGCAATCTCCCTCGCGATCGGCTAGTAGCATCAAGACCGTTTGAAAACTCGGGTGTAGATTATTGCGGTCCATTGTTTGTAAAGGAGAAACGCTTCCGGAACCAAAGGCGCATTAAAGTATATGTAGCGGTTTTTATTTGCTTCCTAACAAAGGCTGTACATTTAGAATTAGTCAGCGATTTAACTACCGAGGCCTTCCTCGCTGCGTTAAGTAGATTTTTTGCTAGACGTGGTAAGCCTAAGAATATCTATTCCGACAATGCCACAAACTTCGTAGGTGCAAAAAACGAAATTGCAGAACTATTAAAGGTTATCAAGTCAAGACAACACAATGATCAGGTTTCGCAGCATTTGGCCAACAGTTCAATAGTATGGCACTTTTCACCACCGAGGTCACCCCACTTCGGGGGTTTATGGGAGGCTGCGGTAAAGAGCTTTAAACATCACTTAGTAAGAACCGTCGGGGACACGTTGTTGACGTACGAACAACTGAATACTTATATTACTCAAGTTGAAGGCATCCTCAACTCTCGTCCTCTGACACCCATCTCCTCCGATCCCAACGATCTACAATCACTAACACCTGCACATTTCCTCATCGGTGAGTCACTGACTACCTTGCCGGAGCATGATTATAGTAATGTAGCAGCAAATAGATTATCCTTGTGGCAACACATACAGCGCATCAAACAGCACTTTTGGACGCGCTGGCACAAGGAGTACCTAAACTAATTGAGTGTTCGTAGTAAATGGAGGAAACAAGGCATTGATGCGATCAAGGTGGACACCTTGGTCCTCGTTCGAGATGAAGTACTACCGCCAATGAGATGGCCGTTGGGACGCATCGTGGAGATACATCCGGGACCGGACGGTATTGTAAGGGTGGCAACCGTCAGAACCACAAACGGAGTATACAAAAGAAGCGTAAAGAAACTGTGTCCTTTACCGATAGAATTAGATTAAGGTCATCCATTAGCAATTAATTTGTACATAGTATCATTGTAAATTAATCATTAATTTGTAATCATTATGTAAGCGAGCGCAGTCCTTTCCTACCGGAAGGTATATCAACATCACCATTGTACACTCACCACGCAAATCCTTTCGTCAATTAATTTTGAACCCAGCCGTTCAAGGGGGGCCGGCATGTTCCGTCCTATACGGAACAGCATAGCAGGTACCCGCGTCGCGAGGGTCGAGGGCCTACGGTCCCCAGTTACGGGGTTACACGGCCCCTAGAAATTAACTGACGGAGCAGAGAACACTTGGTTCCCTGCATAAAGCGATTATTGTAAATGCATAAAACAGTTATCGTAAACGCGTAAAGCGATTACTGTAAACGCGTAAAGCGATAAAAACATAAAGAAATTATAACAATAAACATAAACGCATAGCAGGGCTCGGCTAGTCCGCCCAGGTAGCTCGGTAAAGATAATTGCCGGCAACATGTGCCCAACATGACGTATGCACCGAGCGTCAGTGGGCCTTCGCTCTCTCTCCTTGCCCTTTCCTTAAGGCCCTAAGGAAACGCCTTAGGATTAGCACAGGGTATGGGTGGGGCCAATCAGATAGATTCAAGATCGACTGGAATCTTTGAGCCCACCCCAACCGAGTCGAAGTGCGTGGCGACGCACTGAGACTCGACAGTTTACATCTAGAACTCCGTAGAATCACTTAAGTTCTCCGTTAATCAACAAACAGTAGTCTAACTATATTGTAACACAGTGCGATAAAGATAATCGTGGTGACCTCCGCGCAACTGAACATCAATTAGCGAATAAATAGTATTGTTAACCATTAACGTCTATTCATTCCTACACCATTTCAATCATTTCCACCGCCATTAATTTGTCGTTGGAGGCGCAGCATCATTGGAACAACAAGGAGCTGTGCACCGTACGAAAAAGATCGTTCGGTCCATAACAACACCCTTAGGCCAATTTGAATATTTAAGAATGCCTTTTGGTCTAGCTAGCGCACCTCGAGTTTTCCAACGATATATTAATAACATCTTGTTGGAGATATGTGTTTGCAATCCGCGTGCGACTTGAGAGGAGGTTTGGAGATGTGTGATTGGTGAGCGTGCGCTGTAGTCGATTGAAAGTTCTCGCCGGATGTAGACGCATGGACAAAGGTTTATTCATGCATATTGTATATAGATTTAAGTAAATATATTCCTATAACTCTAACAGGTTATGGGCCCAGTCACCCAAAATTAGGAGATAAATATAGTTTAAAATAAAATAAGGTTACGGGATTCCAAACCACGTGTGCGTCACCACGTTTAAGAAACAAAGGTTAGGTAGACACGTGGCAAGATGTCGGCAAGGATAGGAGGATCAGATAGGATCGAGTTATTAACAAAGGATAACTACGATACATGGTGCATACAGGCAGAAGACATGCTAATAAAAAATGCTGGCTGGGAATATGCGAATGGACGAAAACGTAGGCCTGTGGAAAAGGATACGATCTCGGGAGATGCGGCACGTGCATGGGATATCGCCGATCAGAAGGCAAAATCAGATATTATACTTGCGGTAAGTGCAACGGAATTAAAACAAATAAAAGGATGCAAAACTGCGCACGAGGTATGAGAAAAATTGAAATCTATATACGCGTTAAAAGGACCGGCGAGAAAGGCTGCCTTAATAAAAAAGTTGACCAGCTACCGCATGGCACATGGTGCGGATGTGCGTGACCATATAAATAATTTTATGGAAGTTGTAGATAAGCTTGGTGATATGAGCATCGATATCCACAAGGACTTGCAGGGTGCAATGTTGTTAAATAGTCTACCAGACACATATGATAATTTTAGATGTGCAATGGAATCCCGTGATGAACTTCCAGACCTTGAAATCTTAAAGATAAAAATATTAGAAGAATTTGAGTCCAGGAAACAAAAACATGTTGATGAACCTGGTGCAATGGCAGTGAAGCAGAATGAGCAAAGCAAGGGGGCAAGGTGGAAGTATAATAAATATGAAAATAATAGATATGACAAAAATACAAGTAATAATAGACCACCCATGAAATGTTTCCAATGTGGTAAGTTGGGGCACAAAGCAATGAATTGCTATGCAAAACGAGGTGCCATAAATAAACCAAGGGCTGGTTCAGTGCAGGAAATGTTTTATGGAGAACATGAAGACGTGGAAGGAGCATGTGTAAGTATGATGGATCCAGAACAGAATATTTGGTGCTTGGATAGTGGTTGTACGAAACATTTATGTAAAGATAAAGAAAAATTTGTTGAGTTGCATCCATCGGAACATAAGAAATTGAAATTAGCTAGTAACACATCAGCAAATGTGGAAGCAAAAGGAAATGTAAACATTCAAATGAATTTAAATGATAATATTAAAAATATACAATTTCGTGATGTCTTGTATGTTCCTGAATTAAGAATAAATTTAGCATCGGTAGCAATGATTACTGAAAGGGACAACACAGTAATTTTTAACAAGAATGGAGCTGTTATAAAGGGAAAAGATGGAAGAATAAAAGCCAAGGCAAAGAGAGTTGGCAATTTATATTACATGCAAGAATGTACAGAGCATGCTAAAAATGTGGAATGTCAGGATAGAAATTCTAACCTAAAACTGTGGCATGAACGTCTTGGATATTTAAATATAAAGGATTTGAGATATATGGTAAGGACGGAAAAGGCCATAGGAATTAAAATTAAAGGGAAAAATAATATTACATCATGTGAAAAATGTATACAAGGTAAGCTGAGTTCAACACCTTTTCCAAGAGAATCTAAAAGAAGTACAAGATTATTAGAAATAGTACATTCTGATTTATGTGGACCTATGAAGACAGAATCGATAGGTGGGTCAAAATACATATTAACATTTATTGATGATTATTCAAGATGGTGCCAAGTATATTTTTTAAAAGCAAAAGATGAAGTGTTACAGCGATTCAGGGAATTTAAGGCATATGCGGAGTCATTGACAGAGAAGAAAATAAAATATCTTCAAACAGATAATGGTAGGGAGTATTGTAACACAAGGTTTGACGAATTTCTGAAAGAAAATGGAATTCAAAGGCGGTTAACAGTACCGCACACACCGCAACAAAATGGTTTAGCTGAACGAAAGAATCGCACGCTAATAGAAACGCAAGATGTATGTTGTTGCAGGCAGGGTTATCATACGGATATTGGGCGGAAGCAGTTTCAACTGCTAATTATATTAGAAATAGATGCCCGGCCAGACCACTGAATGGAAGGACTCCATTTGAATTATGGGCAGGAAGACTACCGACTCTATCACATTTGTGGATATTTGGAATGAAAGCATATATTCTAAATAAAGATCCAACGAAGAAAAAATTTGAAGATAGGACGAAAACAGGGATTTTTATAGGTTACTGTGAACGATCCAAAGCATATAGAGTGTGGCTACCAGCAGAAAGAAGAGTAATAGTATCCAGGGACATCAGAGTTCTTGAACATAAAGACGAAGAACACGAAAAACAAGTTTCTCATGAGGAGAGCAAGCAGCAGGAAGTTCAAAATGAAATAAAAATTCATGGTGAAAGTCGTACTAATGTCGATCATGATACGGTGAGTGATGTTCAAGCTACAGGTGAGAGTATAGAGGAAGAAAATCTAACCAATGCATTGAGAAGAGCACCTGGAAGGCCGAAAATTGTGAGAACAGGGATGAGGGGTCGTCCTAAGAAACTGTTTCATTATAAGGATACACAAAATTCTAATTACCTACAAAATCAAATGCAAAACAATGAAGTGGATGAAGAAAATGGAAGTAACCAGATCGCAGAGGCCAACTTGGTTTTGTTAGCTGCTAATATGGCCGACATATCGGTAAAAGATGCACTGCAAGAAAATGACGCAAGAAAAATATGTTAACGATTTATTACAAAAATTTGGAATGAATGACTGTAATCCAGTATGTACACCAATGGATAGAGAAGCAACATTAGAAAACAATAAGGGTGTGGAAAATAAAAATAGGCCTTATCGTGAATTGGTTGGTTCGCTGATGTATTTGGCAGTGGCGACCAGGCCTGATATTGCTCACGCAGTCAGCGTCCTGGCTCAGTTCAATGACTGTAATACGGAGGCTCACTGGAAAGCCGCTAAGAGGGTACTTCGATATCTTAAAAGAACATGTAATTATGGTATTGTTTTCAGAAAATCAGACACGGAGATAGAAGCCTTTGTAGATGCCGATTGGGGAAGTTGTAAGCTCGACAGGAAGTCGTATACAGGATATGTATTTAATATGTCGATGGGCCCAATCAGCTGGAAATCACAAAAGCAACGAACAGTTGCCATGTCCTCAACCGAAGCAGAATACGTAGCCATCGCGGAAGCTGTTAAACATGCGTTATATGTTTCCAAATTTCTAAAAGAATTAAATACAGGATATTCGGGTAATATAGTAATGTATAACGATAATAAGGGAGCGCAATTATTGTCAAAGAATGCGATTGTACACCCGAGGACAAAGCATATAGATATTAAGTATCATTTTATAAAAGATGCCTTGCGAAACGGAAATTTAAGTTTGCAGTATATGTCAACGGATAGTATGCCTGCGGATGTGCTCACCAAACCGTTGTCAAGGGACAAACATTATTTTTGTATGGGAAAAATGAATATAGGGGAGATTGTTTCGCATGCGTCTTGAGAGGAGGTGTTGGAGATATGTGTTTGCAATCCGTGTGCGACTTGAGAGGAGGTTTGGAGATGTGTGATTGGTGAGCATGCGCTGTAGTCGATTGAAAGTTCTCGCCGGATGTAGACGCATGGACAAAGGTTTATTCATGCATATTGTATATAGATTTAAGTAAATATATTCCTATAACTCTAACACATCTTTTCTGATTTAATACGGAAGAATCAAATTTTAGTGTATTTAGATGATATTTTAATGGCCACTGATACAATAGAAGAACACCTGAATATTTTAAGAAATGTTTTCAGATTGGCTCGTCTTTATAGCTTAGAATTTCGATTAGACAAATGTTCATTTTTATATCGGCAAATAACTTATCTGGGGTATTTGGTTGACGAATTAGGAGTCCGGCCGTGTACAGAAAATGTTGAATCTATTTTAAGCTATCCGATTCCGCGAAATACTAAAGAGATACAACGATTTGTATTTTTAGCTAGCTACTTCCGACGTTTTCGGAATCAAGAAAAATTTCGGTCCTTAAGAAAATAACGCTTTTGAAACCCTAAAACACTGTATGTCGAGTCAACCGGTACTTGCTATATATTCACCACACTTACCAACAGAATTGCACTGCGATGCCAGTACTACAGGTTTTGGTGCTGTTTTGCTGCAGAAACAGTCGGACGGAAAATTAAAACCTGTATTTTACTTTAGTAAGCGAGCAACGTCGGCAGAATCAAAATACCATAGTTTTGAATTGGAATGTCTAGCAGTGGTATATGCCATCAAGCGGTTCCATGTTTATTTATCGGGTATCCCTTTTAAGATTATCACCGATTGCGATAGTTTTAGATTAACGTTAGCCAAACAAAACATCAATCCACGCATTTCTCGATGGGCAATGTTTTTACA
>NC_135774.1:5154028-5162271 GCF_028453695.1 Augochlora pura | reverse complement strand
ATCCTAAGCCGCATAGGCAAGGATTATGAATAAATAAAAAATAAAAAAATACCATTGTTCAACAATAAAAGACTCGAGAAGGAAATTGAGATATTGTACAAATTAATTTTACCTTCTTCTATTCCACATCCCAAAGAGCGGTGAAGCACCGAACGATCGCTCTTTTTTAAACAAACATTGTTAGTAAGATGCTCAGTAATATATATAAACATTGAGAACTAATAAATTAATAGAATTTAGGCAATAAATTATTTAACTCGAGGCAATTGCAAAACGAAAAGACCGTAATTTCCATAGCATTCCTCCACATGGTCGTCTCCTTGTCGTGGGGTAGAGGCTTAAGTAGCTGTGATGATGCCTGAAGCGATGCCGGCTGGAACTTCGGTTCCTGGTAGGGCCACCCTTGCCGGTAAGGTTCAGGCGGAGCGGTGAAAACTAAGTGCGACCCAATTAACTATTATGATGAAACGAGGTCATAAAGTTAAAGAGCTTACTGCACAGGGGTCTTCGGATACCCCAGTGCCCGTCGGTGTGTGTAGTGAGCGAGCGGGCTCCCCCCGAAGGTTATCCGACAACCGTTCTGTTGGGAGGGTGGAACCATTGGCCCCCCAACTGGAAATTATGACAAGGTCGATTACAGAGGCCCTAGGGTCTAGTATAGAGGATCTGGCGAAGAACAGTAGAGAAGTTGAAACCTTCGACCGGTATGTCCTACCGGAAATAAAGGGGCTAAATGAGATCACCATATCTCCTTTTGTTTCCTCTAGGAGACTTACCAGGACTCCGCCAGAGATAGACAGAAAGCGGTCTCAGTCACTGTCGGAGATTGCTAGTAAGAAGAGAGAAGCTGAGCAAAAAGTTGCAAACAAGGGCCCGAAAGAAAAGCAGACCTCGAAGAGAAAAAGGGGTGGATCGAGTGACCTGGAGAAATCATTCAGCGTACCGGATACGCGACTAGGTCCTATTATAGAAGAGATTGACGACCTAAGGACTCTTTTCTCGCACAAATACGCTGATGACTATGAACTCAGGATGAGACTTGCTAAAATAGCCGATAACCTGCAAGATGTTATGAAAACATCCAATTTAGAGTCACCTGCGGGACATATGGACGTGGACAGTGAAGCCGAGGATCACCGAGGTAACATACCCACAAGAGAGATAGCTACCCAGATGGCAGACCCATCGGCTATAGACACCGACTCCATCAGAACGTGGAAAACGAATGGTGAGAAATGGCTTGAACTCAAGGAGATGTTGAGTCAAAAATGGGTCCCCGAAGAAGAGGAGGATATTCAAGTAGAGCATAGGCATCCCGCCTCGACCGCTCTAGATGAAAACCTGGCCTGTTTCATACCCAGGGACCTTCAACCTAACAATAGTCCGGATAAAACTGTCCTAGAAAAATTCCAAGGTGGTGAATTGATCAAAGACATGGACATCAATATAGGGGGCATCACATATATCTCGACATGTACAAAGATACCCTCAGGCAAAGGGACGAATACAAATAAAGAGAGATATATATACTTCTTGTTTGAAAGAGATAAGCAAGAGGAAAGACCGGACCCAAAGAACATCTTTGAGACGCTGCAAGAACTTAAAAAAGCGGCACCTATAAATAAAAACACAAAAATATTACTGACATACTTACCTGACTATCCTTTAGAAGATCTAAGAAGGATGACTAAAGCCGTATTTGCTGTATCTAATGTTAAGTTAACAATACTAGCACCAAAAACTGCCAAGGACCCTAAAATAGACAAAACAGGCAAAAGAGTAAACCGGGTCGACAATACCGGGACCCTAATAGTCAAATCTGCGGGACAATCTTATGCGGACACGCTAAGAAACTTTCAAACATTAATATTGACGAAGAGGGATTTAAAATCTCAAGCGTCCGCTCAAATATAAATGGGGACGTTGTTTTATCGGTCAAAGGAGGGTTTGAAAAGGCGGTCGATCTGAAGACGCTAATAAACAAGAAGATCACGGGCGCGAAGTCAACAATTGCGTCGAGGAAGAAGGACTTCAAGGTGATACACCTGAAACAACTCGACGGAGACGAAAAAGAAGAGGATATAAGGAAATCAATATCAGACATCCTCACAAAAAATGAGGCTAAAAGCCTAGCAATTAAAGCGCTAAGGCCTGCGGCTTCGGGTAGACAAAATGCGACGATCATTGCGCCCACACAAATAATCGACAAGCTAGTTGACCTGAAGACCTTAAGAATTGGCTGGGGCAGATGCATCATTAGACAACGGGAAGAAATAACACAATGCTACAGATGCAGAGAATATGGCCATCTTGCCAGAAACTGTGAAGGACCAGATCGATCTAAACTGTGCAGACGATGCGGGGGAGAGCATCACACCAGTACCTGCAAAAGTGGGGAAATAGGATGCACGATCGGCCAAGACAAAGGACATAGAGAGGGCAGCCTACAGTGTCCGGTCTACAGAAAAGCCATCCTTGATTCGAGGAAGAAGAGGAGGAACTCCGACACAGAGATGGAACAGAACGGACCCTCTGTAAATAAGGGGGAGAAGGATAAGAGCCTAGGCACTTAATGATATTTTTAGGATACCAAAGTGTTTAACTTATTGACTTATCTATTTATTTATTTATCTTACGCACTTATTACTTACATACTTATTTCATATATCTATTGACAAATTTATATTTATTTATTTATTGACTATCTTATTTATTTACTTACTGACGCATCTGTGGAGATATTTTAACATTTTACTATTTTACTATCTCACATATTTATCTTATCTTATTATACCACAACTATGGCGGGACTTTTTAATGACGAGGTTACGGTTTTACAAATAAATCTTCACAGATGTAAACTAGCCCAAGACCTGATGACACAATATGCCATGGAAAAAGAAGAAAATATAGTCATTATATCAGAACCTTACTGTATACAAGATAACTGGTACGATGACCTTAACCAGGATGCCGCGATTTGGGTTACCCCGACAACATCTAAGAAGAGTAACAGAGTAGTAACATCCAACATCTAAGAAGAGTAATAACATCCAAATTTGTATATCCAGGGAAAAGGGAATAGTGGCCATTGCTATTGATGATATAATGGTGTTTAGCTGCTACATTTCTCCCAACATCCTCATGGACGAATATCGGGAGATCCTCACTGTGCTAGAAATAGAGGTGACCAAGGTCGGGACAAATCGATCTATCATAGCTGGCGATCTGAACGCGAAAGCGGTGACATGTGGGGATCGTGACACACGGATAAGAGAGGGTATGAGATACTGGAAATGTCAGCCAGGAACGACATCGTACCCATTAGAAGTCGAGGTGACTTCACTTTTGATAGGGATGGGCGCAGGTCGCTCATAGATGTCCTTCTATGCGGCAAAGAGTGTGCGGCTGCCTTGAGAACAAGTGAAATTCTGGATGAATATACGGCATCTGATCACCGATATCTTAAGCATGTATTTAGACACAAGGGCAAGGACAATCACCCTGACCGAGGGGCAGCACATCAAACAAAGACTAGGGTTGATATGGTTAAATTTATCAATAAATACCCGGAAATGACATGGGCTACGGATACGACCCGCATAAACACGATTATGGACATAGATAACTACATTTCAAGAACGAAGCAACTCGTAAAAGAAGCCAGTAGTAAGACTCACACATCATGCTTCCAAAAAAAGGCAGTGTGGTGGTGGAACAGCAACACGGCCAAGGTCAGAAAGGAAGTCATACGCACTAGGAGAAGATACCAAAGGGTTAAGACAAAACAAACAATGACGAACATGGTAGATAAACTGAAAAATGATTATTATGATAAAAAGAAAAAACTAAAGGCCGAGATTAACAAAGCCAAAAGCGAAACATGGCTAACGTTTATAGGGTCTATAGATCAGGACCCCTGGGGGAAACCCTATAAATGGATTATTAACAAGGCAAGAGGGAAATCAATGATTATTCGTCCTAGTGCGGGGCAAGTAGAAGAGGCTGTTGACAAACTATTCGTCACTAAACCACACAGTAGACGAGGTGTAGATGAAGAATATACTCCGACTAACGGTGTGGATGAGATGGACGAGGAGTTTAACGAGGATGAAGTAGCCAGGGCGATTAAAAAAGTTAAAAAGAAAGCCCTTGGACTCGACCTGATCCCCTGTGAAGTTGTATGGGAGCTAGGTAAGGGCGACATAGGGACCATTACACAAGTCATCAACAGCTGCTACATACAGGGTTACTTCCCAAAGGCATGGAGGAACGGACGTCTCCTGCTCATTCCCAAAAAGAGTGGTAATGCAAACGCGGGCTGGAGACCGCTCTGTATTTTATCCAAACTGGGCTAAGGTGTTGGAGTATTGTCTCAAGGAAAGATTAAACAAGTACGTCAAATGCCAAGAAAACCAGTATGGTTTTAGAAAAGGAAGATCCACCTTACACGCCATGGAGAAAATTTTAAGACTATGGGACGACGCCAGAAAAAGGCGACACCACTGTGCACTAGTGACACTAGACGTCAAGAACGCATTTAATACGATTAAATGGGAATTGATTCTTGATGCTCTAAAGAAAAACGATATACCTACTAAACTCTATAACATCATAAGGAGAGTGAGAGGTATATCACGTATAAGCACCAGGAAAAAGTGACAAGAATACAAGTATTTGCTGGAGTTCCACAAGGGTCGGTACTGGGTCGCCTCTTGTGGAATGTCCAATATAATGGACTACTTGGATTGACGCTCCCTAAATACGTCGAGCTGATAGGCTTTGCGGATGATGTGGCACTTTTTGCCTCATCCAGGAGTGCTGAAAAATTAGTTAAGACAATTGACGAAGAATTCTTCCTAACATAAAGGGAGGAGGCTTCCAGGCCGGGTCTCTATACTATAGAGTCATTGAGTCTGTGATACTGTACGGTGCCCCCATTTGGGCCAGAGGTGCGAATACAATGAAGAGTATTTCATTAGTGCACCAAACGCAAAAGAGGAGCTTGGCCAGAGTGGTGAGGGCATACCGCACAGTATCACATAAAGCGCTCTGCGTCCTCGCGGGCCACCCTCCGCTAATTGAGCCGTTCAGTGCACACATCGATTAACTCCACTTTTTGAAAAATCTTAAATTTAAGTGTCAAAGCACTTGGTATAGTCATAACTTTTTATATTTATAATAACTTTCCTGAGTAATAAAGATTAACACCATTACACGGCAAAATTTTTTGGCCATTGAAAATTAGTAATTTATTTCAGAAGCCATTTTGATTAACTCCATGCGGTAATGTAATCGTTGTTTTGTTGCCATGCATCAATGCTTTTTTTTTAAAGAGCCGAAGATGTTTCCCCCTCTCAATAATACTGGTAATAAAATTGCATTGGCAAACAGATAAAAAAAATGTTTGTTTGGCCAGAAACTGAAGGATTTCGTGGGTCTCAAGAAATTTCATCTTGTCGCATAAAGTACATAAAGACTTACGCTACAAACTTTGAAAAAATAATAACATATTCGGATTCATGTACCGGGCAAAACAGAAATATTAGAACTGTCCTAAGTTTACTGAAACTTGTTCAAAGTACGGAAATAAGAGCTGAGTCAATTGAAATGAAATTTTTGATAAGTGGACACAGCTATTTGCCCAATGACTCAGATTTTGCCATTATTGAGTCACGTGCGAAAAAAAATCAAAACATTTTTTCACCAGATGATTAGTACAATAAAATCAAAACATGTAAAAAGAAAGCGCCATTTCATCTAATCCAAATGACCCACCAAGATTTTGTTTTCAACAAAACCTTTAGAACAATCAATCATTAACAGAAAAGTAACCGTCACAGGATTTCCAGTAAATTGGCTTAAAATACGCTGGATAAAGTTAGAAAGCTCCAAACCCCTTCTCATACAGCAGGAAGGGGAATGTCATCGTCTCAATCAAAGGGGACCCTAAAAAAGTAGCGGGATTTAGTGCCCTTGTTAAGTCTAAGATCGAGGGGGCTAAGGCCTGGGTGGGAAGTGGCAGACATGAAAGTATGGTACTGCACTTCCGCCAGATCGATGGAGACGCTGACGTCGAAGATGTTAGGAAAGCTATCCTGAAACGATACCCGGAGGCAAACCAGGAACGGGTTACGGTCAAGGCTTTAAGACCCGCCACAGCGGGGAGACAAAACGCTACAGTTATAGTCTCCAGCGCACTAGCGGAAAAATTGACGAAGGGGAAGACCCTGAAAATAGGATGGAGTAGATGTACTATAAAGCCCAGGGAAGAGATTACTCAATGCTTCCGGTGCCGGGAATACGGGCACATTGCTAAGGACTGTGAGGGCCCAGACAGGTCCAAATTATGTAGAAAGTGTGGTGAAGACCACCATACTTATAACTGCAAGAGCTCAGAGCTAAAATGTACCATATGTCAGGCTAAAGGGCATAAAGAGGGTAGCCAGCAATGCCCGATATATAGAAAAGCAATACTCGACTCGAGGAAGAAAAGGAGGAGTTCACAAACGACTTTAGAGACGAAACAAAGCGAACCCTCTGCGAACCAAAGAGGGGGAAAATGTGTTGACTAAAGATACTGATACTATCGGCTTAACGATAGTGTAATATTTTTGACGTATATATTAGTATAGTAATTTATTTTTGACTACCTATTCAACGACTAATTTAGATACTTATTTATTTTATTTATTTATTTATTTATTTATTTATTTGTCTCTATATATTTATTTGCGTATTTTTACATATTTATTTATTTATTAGTATTTATTCTCCAAGTACCTGAATTCATGACCGAACTACTTAAAGATCTGAACATATTACAGACTAACCTACATAGGTGTAGGTTAGCACAAGATCTTATGACCCAATATGCTATAGAAAAAGGTGTAAATATAGTAATAATATCTGAACCATACCGCATACAAGACACCTGGTACGGTGATCTAAACCAGGACGCGGCAATCTGGGTCACCCCGACGATAACCGGAAGGGGCAGTGAAGTGCAAACCATCACCAGAAGTAAGGGATTTGTGGCCATCGCGATAGAAGAGGTAAAAGTTTTCAGCTGTTATATCTCGCCAAATATTCCCATGAGCGAATTCCGGACCATCCTGAATGAACTGGAGAAGGAGGTGATCAAGACTGGACCAAATCTTTCGATCATAGCGGGCGACTTAAACGCTAAGTCACTAACACGGGGATCAAAACATACTGATAAGAGGGGTTATGAAATATTGGAGATGACGGCAAGAAACAACATTAAACCTATACGAAGCAAAGGAGAATTTACCTTCGAAAGGAATGGACATAAATCCCTTATTAATGTTGAGGTGGTAGGGGGTCAATAACCACTCTTCTATCACCAAAAGGAAACTTTATTATTTTTACTTAACGCGTGTAAGAACCGGATTCGACGCGAGCTGACGACCAAGTGACCGAGCTTTTCGCCCGCGTTTCTCGGATTCGCGCCCGATCGTCTCTTCTTTAAGAAACGCTGATCGGACGCCTCGTGCCTCTGGTACGTATGCCCTTGCCGGGTCTCCGACCGCACGCATAGTAACGTGCTACAATGTTGCACGGCAGAGAATCTGTTGCAGTTCTACGGCTGCTACAATGTCATACTTTGTGGCAAAGACTGTTCCACAGATCTAGAGATTAGCGAAATTCTAGATGATTATACTGCATCTGATCATCGCTATCTCAGACACGTGTTTAAATTCAAGGACAAGGGCAAGCAAGACATGCAGGGAACAGTACAACAAACAAAGACAAAGGTAGACGACAACAAAAATAGACGATAAAAACGACACAGCTGGTGAAAGAGACAAGCAAGAAGGTCCATCCAAAATGCAACCACAGGGAAGCAATATGGTCGTGGAATGAAGATACTGCAAAGGGGAGAAAGGAAGTCATTCGAGCTAGAAGACGTTTCCAGAGGGCCAGGGCTAAACGGAAAACTATTGACAAAATTGACGAGCTTAAAAGTGATTATAATGTAAAAAAGAAAAGCCTCAAGATCTTGATTAGCAAAGCCAAAAACGACACCTGGTTAAAATTTATTGAGACAATTGACTGGGACCCATGGGGGAAACCCTATAAATGGGTAGTAAATAAGGTTAAAGGAAGGACACCAACGATACCCCCCAGGGGAAAACAGGTCGAAGAGGTCATGGACAAACTTTTTGTTACAAAACTGCAAGACCAACACGGGACAGAGGAAGTATACGTTCCAGCCGAAG
>NC_135774.1:5128926-5153928 GCF_028453695.1 Augochlora pura | reverse complement strand
GATTAATTTCAAATACGGAGAAGTTATTAAGTAATTTCAAATACTTTATATAGAGCGGTGAAGTTATAGCGATGAAATCTCGAATGAAACTGACGTTCTCCACGAAGATGTTCACACAGACTGTGTCGATTATCATAGCAACGGAAGGAGTTTCCGTAATTTTCACCGTCACAGTCTTTTCCCCCATTGCTTGCGAAAGATCCTTCGATGCTCCAAAACACTCGGGACATCTGTCTCATTCACTGTCTATTTTATGACTTTTATTCCCGTCGATTCTGCCGGCGTACCAGTCTGGCTTTCTTCTGAAAATCCTTACACCGTGTTGCAGTTTGGGAAACCTTTTTTTTCGTCAGAGCATCTCAAATTTCTTTAATACATAGTATCCGTTGCCATGACAATCGACATAGTCTGTGTGAACATCTGCGTGGAGAACGTCAGTTTTCTTCTCGGTATTTGAAATTAACCGGCCCTTGTCAGGGCCACACAAAATAACGTTGAAAAATTCGGACGTGTCAATTGTTGAATAATTCGTGATCTGTGGGGAATAATAATACAGTGAAAGTGAAAATTAGTGTAATCTGTGCCGTTCTACATACGTGGATTACAACTTCTGGATTACAACATTTACAACTGAATTGGTAAGTTTTTCATTAATAATATTTGTGGGATTTTTGAAATTAATAAGAAATTCATGAAATTCTTGTTCGATGATCGAACGCGGCTCAGAACCAATGCGCGGCCGTCTCTCTTGCCAACGAGGCAGGCTTCAGCCGGCTGGCTCGTATGCGCAGCAGCACGATAAATCGTCCGTGCGCAGCCAACTTTATTCGTTAATAACTCGTTAACAAATCCGCGGATTGCAGTTCGGCAAAGGAAAAGTTTACTTGAAATGGCCTCAGGAACCCCCCCCCCCCTTTCCCGGTGTTTCCATAATTACGGATTATCCTGTATAGCAAATAATATATTTGCAGAACTCTAGGGAAAACAGAACTATGACTCACCTGCTCTCTACAGTTTGGATGGCCATTGACATGTCAGGCGAGCTTACCTGCAGCGCGTGCAACTATATTGGTTGCGGAAATGTCACCGAAATTACGTTTGTTTCCGGTAAGAAGAGAATCAGATTCACTTTCCACGATTAGCAAAACAGAATGTTTTTGTATTAGAGCTGGAGTACGTATTTTATGGAACGATGACTATTAACCCTTTGCGGTCAAGTGGTGATTCTAAGGCGCTGCTAAAAATGATCATGCCACGTTTCACAGTATTTTTTATCAAATTTACTTGTGTTTAGAAAATCATTAATTGTTAACTGTTGCACGAGTCATAAAATGCAATTCCATGATGTATAAAATGCTCCTGGTTATACAAAATGGATATACAAATAGCTAATATTTTAGATTTCCAGTTATAATGGTTTCGACTGCAAAGGGTTAAGGGACAAAATAAGTTTTTGCTTAATACCTTCACTTTGTTTTGATATGTCTCGTTGAATGCTCATTAACTATGCCATGGGAATATTCACTTAATTCTTACCTGATGGATATTTTCCTACGACCACGTCGTCAAAATATTTTAGAGGATGTCGGTGAATTTGGTATCATTCTCACAAAGGACCCAGTGGTAGAGGGTGACAACTGGGAATTGATCTGTGCTGCTTCAATGCAGAATTACTCAAACATTTTTGATTGGAGGCGTGAAAGTGGTCCAATTATACCGTCTGGTAATTTTATTTCCGATATTTACGCCAAGTTCGAATTAAAAAATAATAATTAATTTTAAATAAAATTTAACGAGAAAGTGAACAAATAAAATTAAACTTTTAGACAGAATCTTCATTGATCGAGGGAAGACGCAATTTACGTATAGATCAATTTTGAAGATACACGACGTAAAAATAAAGGACTCACAAGAATACATCTGTACAGGGAAGTTCACGGGTAATTTCACACGGTCTAGTGAATATTATTTGAAAGTTAAAGGTAATTGGACATGCAAATTCCTAAGAAGATGGAGTGATGTACTGTTAAATAATATTAGTTACGTTTTAGCTGCACGAGCGCCTATTATTACCGATACCAATTTGAAGAATGGCGAGACAATCATTGACCTTAAAACACGAGGTCGCAAGAGAGTAGATTTTCACTGTTTCATGGATGGTATGCCGGAACCGAGCATCAGTTGGTTTAAGGTAATCGACTGGGAGTCAAAATTTTTATGAGAAGATCTGATCAGTTCGATATGGAACAGGATTAGAACCCGGCTCTTTTCATTTGCTGAATGACTGCTTCAACCAATTAAGCTATCCCTGCCGAACGATACAACATATTTTCTTTTAGTCCTTGTAAACATAACACATCAGAAATATGCCGGACTCCTACATGTTACATTCGTAAATCAGGGCAACTTATTACATTTTACTTACTATTGTACTGTCTTATCATATTATAATATAAATTTTTTTATGTAAGCTATTGAATGTCGTCATAATTTTTCCAGGACGGTACACAGTTAGTAATTAGTAATAAGAAGTATAAATTTTTCAATAACTCCCAAGAACTTATACTAGAATATCCATTGGAAGTTGACAGCGGCGAATACGTGTGTAGGGCGGAGAATCGAATTGGAAAAGTAGAAGCTTCTCAACGAATAATGATAAAAGGTAATTTGTTAAATTGGGCAGTGTAGACCTAAAGGAATGAGAAACGTCACTTTACGCTTGTTTTAATTATCAGGGTCCGGAACTGTAAGTAACAGATCTATTGGTCTGATCATTTTAGTTGTGATATTAGCAGTGGTCGTTCTGATCCTGGTGATCTATGTCGCCATCAGGATTCGTCATGATGTGGTAAGTTTGGTTTATGGTATTACACCATATCATTTGATTGTACAACAATTTCACCAATTTTTATGGAGTTTCAGATAATGAGAAAGGAATTAATGGAGGCTGGCCTTACGCACTTCGAAAAAGGAGCTGTGGAGAGTATAAATCCAGACTTGACAGTAGACGATCAAGCAGATCTCCTCCCTTATGATAAGAAATGGGAGTTCCCCAGAGAAAAGTTAAAATTAGGTAAGCTTCGATTTAAAAATCTTTCCTCGACATTTCTGGTTGAATAAAATTTTCTTCTATTGCTAAGTATACTGAAATTCGCCTTCAGACGTATAATTTTCAGAGTAAAGATGAATTAGTTAGTTGATATTGTTGTGTTAATTTGTCCTATTTAAATATTGTTTGAACATGTTCAAATAGTTTGAATGTTACACAAAGATATATTGTCGTATTCTGGAAAATCTACAAAACCATTATATGTAAGACTTAACCATTGCAATATATACAACTACATATACCTTTTTTGGTCATCATTTGTCTTGTGTTTCTCGTTGCAAGAACTAAGTTGACGAAGATTAATTTACTGGAAGGTTCAGTAATGTCCGAGAGCGAACATTTTGAATAAAACCGACAACAGTCATAGTGAGAACAGGAACAGTAGTTGCATATTAACCCTTTGCACTCAAATGGCGACTCAGAGACGCCACTAAAAATTGCTATATTATTCCTCAAAATAATTGTAATCAGACTCGTTTATATTTAGAAATTGTTAACATCACAAGTATTGTACTTGCTAATAAGCTCAATCTCAAATAGAAATACCGGAGATCGAAAAATATGTTTAAAATATAATGAAAATAGCTTCGAGTGCAAAGGGTAAACATGGAAAAAGTATACAAGACAGTTCTATATTTAAATAATGACTTGTTTATTACTTTACACTGCCGTGTACATCGTAGTAGCTACTGCTTACATTAGACTGACTCGACTGTTACATTGCGTTGATGATGTGACCAGTATACTCACAAAAAGTCATTACGCAAGGAATGGGGGTAGGAGACGCGTACGCAGGATTCCATTGGAATGTCGTGGGACGTCTGTCTGATATTACAATTCTGAACTACGATTAGATGGAGACCTTACGTCACGTTGCGATCGTAGCTCAAAATTAATGTTCACCTGGTAGATGGCCTACGTCATTGACTTTTCGTGAGTACACTAGACATTATACTACACCGTGTAGTTTTTACAGTCAATAGCTTTACTCAGACATAGTTTTGTATATTTGAAAGTTAAATCTTTCTTCCGTGATTAGAAGTGGCTCCCGAATTTGTGTTCAAGCTTCTGGTCTATAAGAACCATCTGCTGTGCGTTAAAACTATTAGTTGGATAGAATGAGTTTCGCTAATAATTTTTGGTAATAACTATGACAATAACTATGTGATCTCTAGGAAAACACTTGGGAAGCGGCGCGTTCGGTGTAGTCTTGAAAGCCGAAGCACTGGGCATTTGCGAAGGCGAAGCGGTTACTACAGTAGCGGTAAAAATGGTTCGTCGTGTTTCCAATCTCATGTATATTTCTGCACTTGCCAGCGAACTCAAGATCATGGTACACCTTGGCAAACATCTGAACATTGTCAACCTTCTCGGTGCTTGTACGAAAAATATCTTAAAACGTATGTCTCCTACCTATTAATTAATTTATAAATTAGCAACAAGTATCAAATCACATACATTTATTCATGTGAAATCTGTTTTCTATAATAATTTTATTTGACTTCATAAAGTTTGTTTGACGCTGTATAAGAAGGTGCAAATTTCTTACGAATTTAGAGTTACTTTTATTCAATTTTATTCCCTGAACTTTGTTTACAACAATCAAAATCAATTATAGAAAATTGCTTATATATCGTTTAAGCTCATATTTACTTAAATGATTTCTGTTGATCCCCTAGGTGAATTGTTAGTGATCGTAGAATTCTGCCGATATGGAAATTTGCACCATTACTTATTAAGGAATAGGAGCTGCTTTATCAATCAGATTGACCCAGAGACTGGTAAATTAGATCTCAGCATTGGTGTCAATTTACTGACGAATCATTCTACGCTCCACAGCTGTAACAGGTTCATTGTTATAATTTTTTGCTTTCTTTCACTTATTGTAGGAATAATTTTTAAGGTAAATCCCACGAGACTCCGTGGTAATATAAAACAACAAATAAGGCGTCTTCGGTTAACAATAACAATAATAGTTTATTATGAACAAATCGCAACTACCCACGACTTACAACAAGAATAATAACAACCACAACAACGACTACGCAACGACTTCAACAACGACAACGACTTCTCAATGTGACGGTTCTCCTTCTACTGAGACGATCTTTTCCGCTCGTTTTTCTACCCTTACCAGCCTTTTTCCGCATTACCCTACAATTCTCTCTCTCTCTCTCTCTCTCTTGCATTCATACTCTTTCGCTCTACCTCACTCGCTGTCTCATTCGTACTCATTCTCTCTCTTTCTTTCTTTATTTCCCTTTCGCTCACTCACACTCTATCTTTCGGCCACGCAGGTCTTCGAGGAACCTAAGCAATAGACTCAGGTTACTCGAAGTTGTCCAAACACTCTGTCCCCATCTGTCCCATTCATTAGCATTTTATGACACTCCACCATTCTGCCTTTCATACCCGGAAAAATCTCTACATTATTACTAACATTACGACCAGGAATCTCATTCATGTGGTTGCAAATGAACATCTAACGTTTGCCAAATAATTGGTGTCCTTACTTTCCTCTAAAGAACAAATTTTTGCATAGTTCAACTAATTTAAAATTATAGCTAGGTATTTGAAATCACATTAAATTCACTTAAATAAATTAATGGGGACATAGCAATATCTTTTTATACATCGACATGTAATTCTTTGCTTCCGGTGATTAACACGATGAAACTACTGGCGTATGTTAGTGACTGCAATAGTGACGCTTTTCCATTCTCCTCTGTCTGCGCAACAGGATAAAAACGGAATCGGAATCTAATTCAGTGCAGTGTCACGCGGCAGCTACAGATCTCCAAGCCGCCAGTATGGGGATAAATGATCCCGTACTTAATAATGATTCAAATCAACCTGAATGTTCCAACTATCAAGGAGACTGCAAGGACTCTAATTTAAATACAATTTGCACGCAGGATTTGTTGTCCTGGGCATTCCAAGTAGCTCGAGGAATGGAATATCTCGGCCAGAGAAGGGTGAGTTCCAGAAACTGTTTCTAACCGAATTATTTCTTGTAATTAAAGAAAAATGGAAACACTAATCATTTTTTATATATTTGTATACAATAATTAAACAACAAACTATGATTTCTGCGAAATTCTATTTGAATTAGAAATAAGTTTCTGGACAAATGTTCAATGTATACAGGGTGTTTCTCAATTATTGTAACTCCGGGAAATGGGGGGTAGCTGATGCTATTTCAAGTAACTTTTTCGTTTGCCGAAATGCAATCCGCGGCTTTGTTAACGAGTTATTAACAATTAAAGTTGGCTGCGCACCGACGAGTTTTCGTGCTGATGCGCACATGAGCGCGAACGATTCAGGGACGACTCAAGCCCGTCTCGGTGACAGGAGCCCCGGCCACGTATCGCCTCTGAGCCGCGTTCGATCATCAAATAAGAATTTCATGAATTTCACAAATGTTATTAATGAAAAACTTACCAATGCAGTTGTAAATGTTGTAATCCAAAAGTTGTAATCCACGTATGTAGAACGGCACAGATTACACTAACTTTCATTTTCGTTTTCACTTTCACTGCACTATTATTTCACACTGATCACACATTCTTGAACAATTAACACATGTCCGAAGCTTCCTGCGTTATTTTGTATGGCCCTGAAAAGGGCCGATTAATTTCAAATAAGGAGAAATTATTAAGTAATTTCAAATATTTCTTAAAGAACGGTGAAGTTATAGGGACGAAATCTCGAACGAAACTGACCTTCTCCACGAAGATGTTCACACAGACTGTGTCGATTGTCATAGCAACGGACACTAGGTTTTAAAGAAATTTGAGATGCCCCGACGAAAAAAAAAGGTTTTCTAAACTGTAACATGGTGTAAGAATTTTTAGACGAAAGCCAGACCGGTACGCCGGCAGATTCGATGAGAGTAAAAGTCATAAAATAGGGAATGAATGAGACAAATGTCTCGAGTCTTTTGGAGCATCGAAAACCTGTGCGACCGAAGGAACTTTCACAGACATTGAAGGAAAAGACTGTGTCGGTGAAAATTACGGGAACTCCTTCCTACAGAAATTTGGCCACACGCGGTCTGTCCCACGCAGGGACTGCAGTTCTTAGGCAAAAATGCCACGGTCACTTGAAGCTGCCTCACTCTAACATCTGCAGTCCGCGGGTGGCCGTAGGAAGGAGTTTCCGTAATTTTCACGGTCACAGTCTTTTCCCTTATTGCTTGCGAAAGATCCTCTGATGCTCCAAAACACTCGAGACATCTGTCTCATTCATTCCCTATTTTATGACTTTTACTCTCGCCGTGTTGCAGTTTGAAAAACCTTCTTTTTCGTCGGAACATCTCAAATTTCTTTAAAACCTACTGTCCGTTGCTATGACAATCGACACAGTCTGTGTGAACATCTTCGTGGAGAAGGTCAGTTTCGTTCGAGATTTCGTCCCTATAACTTCACCGTTCTTTAAAAAGTATTTGAAATTACTTAATAACTTCTCCGTATTTGAAATTAATCGACCATTTTCAGGGCCACACAAAATAACGCTGAAAACTTCGGACATGTGTTAATTGTTGAATAATTCGTGATCAGTGTGAAATAATAGTGCAGTGAAAGTGAAAGTTAGTGTAATCTGTGCCGTTCTACATACGTGGATTACAACTTTTGGATTACAACATTTACAACTGCATTGGTAAGTTTTTCATTAATAACATTTGTGAAATTCATGAAATTCTTATTTGATGATCGAACGCGGCTCAGAGGCGATACGTGGCCGTGGCTCCTGTCACCGAGACGGGCTTGAGTCGTCCCTGAATTGTTCGCGCTCATGTGCGCAGCAGCACGAAAACTCGTCGGTGCGCAGCCAACTTTAATTGTTAATAACTTGTTAACAAAGCCGCGGATTGCATTTCGGCAAACGAAAAAGTTACTTGAAATAGCCTCAGCTACCCCGCATTTCCCGGAGTTACAATAATTGAGAAACACCCTGTATACCGTTTCCTAAAAATGAATGTGCAGATATTACACGGTGACCTGGCAGCCAGAAATATCCTGCTGGCTGATAACAATGTGGTGAAGATATGTGACTTCGGTCTGGCCAAGTGTATGTACAAAGAAGAAATGTACAAGAAGAATAGTGACTGTCCATTACCCATTAAGTGGTTGGCCATTGAAACGATGAAAGATCGAATTTTCTCCACACAATCGGACATTTGGACATTCGGCATAGTTCTGTGGGAGTTCTTCATGATGGCTGAGACTCCGTATCCGGGAATGGAAGCGGGAATAGTGTATCAAAAACTGATCGAGGGTTACAGATTGGAAAAGCCAGAATATGCTACCCTTGAAGTGTAGGTTCGCTCAAGATGTTTTATTTGGAACGGAATTTAAACAGTTTCGTTGAATTATATTTTGAATATATTTTTTCAAACAAATTTGGTTCCGAATTTTCAAAATCTGTATGCAAAAAAGTTTACTTGCCAGAAATTTTGAACAGATAGAAATGTAACACATTTGTTTGACCAAAATTAACAAAACTATCTTCATTCTTCAAGATGTCGATATTACGCAGAGTAGTCCATTTTAGTATCACTTTTAGTTTTTTGTTAGTCACCATAAAAAGAGTACATTTACAAGGTTTTTGAATTGTAAAATCTGATTTTGATATCCCTTCTTATGTAGGGAAATTTTTGATATCATATGTGGCTCGCAATTACTCCTAACGTTAACGTTAATGATAATAATAATAACATTCGATATATAAACTAAAAAAATTTTAAAATGATGAAGACGTATCGACTTTAGAATCTGTTTTATTGCCTGTTTCCATCTTCTTATACTTTTAGTCTATACAGGCTAATCCGTAATTATGATAAAAGTGGGAAATGGGGGGTACCTGAGGTTATTTCAAGTAACCTTTTCCTTTGCCGAAATGCAATCCGCGGCATTGTTAACGAGTTATTAACAATTAAAGTTGGCTGCGCGCCGACGAGTTTTCGTGCTGCTGCGCACGCGAGCAGGGCCGACTGAAGCCTGTCTCGGTGACAGGAGCCACGGCCACGTATCGCCTCGGAGCCGCGTTCGATCATGAAATAAGAATTTCATGAATTTCTTATTAATTTCAAAAATGTCACAAATATTATTAATGAAAAACTCATCCATTCAGTTGTAAATGTTGTAATCCAGAAGTTGTAATCCACGTATGTAATCCACTTATGTAGAACGGCACAGATTACACTAACTTTTACTTTCACTTTCACTGCACTATTATTCCACGCTGATCACGAATTATTCAACAATTGACACATGTCCGAAGTTTTCAGCGTTATTTTGTGTGGCCCTGAAAAGGGTCGATTAATTTCAAATACGGAGAAGTTATTAAGTAATTCCAAAAATTTTTTAAAGAACGGTGAAGTTATAGGGACAAAATCTCGAACGAAACTGACCTTCTCCACGCAGATGTTCACACAGACTGTGTCGATTGTCACAGCAACGGACAGTAGGTTTTAAAGAAATTTGAGATGTTCCGACGAAAAAAGAGGTTTTCCAAACTGCAACACGGCAAGAGTAAAAGTCATAAAATAGGGAATGAATGAGACAGATCTCTCGAGTGTTTTGGAGCATCAAAGGATCTTTCGCAAGCAATAAGGGAAAAGACTGCGACCGTGAAAATTACGGAAACCCCTTCCTAAGGCCACACGCGAGTTGCAGATGTCAGAGTGAGGTAGCTTCAAGTGACCGTGGCATCTTTGCCTAAGACTGCAGTCCCTACGTGGGACAGACCGCGTGTGACCGTAGGAAGGAGTTCCCGTAATTTTCACCGACACAGTCTTTTCCTTCATTGTCTGTGAGAAATCCTTCGGTCGCACAGGATTTCGATGCTCGAAAACACTCGAGACATCTGTGGGGTTACTTACCAGTCTAAACCCAGCAGTATGCACGTGAATTGCTGAAACAGAAATATCTACGTGGGATAATCATCAACTCCCGGTAACATTTATCGTAACAATTAGTACAAATAAATATAATTGAAAGTAGTATACAATAATAATACAATATAATTGATGTAAATACGAGAAGGACGTAACAGTTCTACTAGATCCCCACGTGGATACTGCCGGGTTAAGGACTCCTGACTTGATAAACACATACCAATGACCGCGCCACATTCAATTCCTTGCACAATTTGAAGCTGCCAAAAATCATCTGGACTTTATTCGATTACAGGAACTGCAGCTTTGAAAGGCTTTGTGAACCTCTAGTTGTAACATAAATTAATCGAATGCGGAGTTGCGCCGGGCCTTCGGTTTTCCTTAACCCCTTGCCGTACTTTAACAAGTCAGACTCGTGGTGGAGATTTCTAGTAATATCCTTTTACGTATGACTGCTATTCCGTTCTTTTATTCCGTCGGAATAAAATTCTGTCTTCTTCTAATCAATATTTAATCATTCTAGTACATGTACACATACAATAAATGTAAATTTTCTTTTCCTCCTAAGAAATTATTACGATCGAAAAGGTGCTTACAATTGTAACTATGAAGAAAATGGTACGGCAAGGGTTTAAACTAACTTTTCTTTAAGCTAACATGCTAGACCTGTGAGCTTTACGCCGAATGTAAGTTTTCAAATCTTCTCGGCATGATTAATCGTATGCCCATCGTACGTGTAATGTAATTTCCAATCGATAACTCATATTTTGTAATTTTTCATTTCTAGATACGACATAATGTGTCAGTGTTGGAAGGCCAAGCCTTCTCTACGTCCGAGCTTCACAGAGCTTGTTGACAGTATAGGAAAATTGTTGGAGGACAATGTTAAAGCGGTAAGATCCCCGAATGATCTTCATATAATTTTATATAGATCGACATATTCAGATAAATTAAGATAATCTTGGAAAGTTTCTCATATCAAAACACGTTTTCGTATAATCCACATTTTACTGCATAATTAAGAAGGATGATCAATGTAATAAGTATATGTCACGATGATATAGTCACAATAATGTCTAAAGATATTTTCGTTTGTCTAATTAACTCTAGGTGACTGAATTGAAAACAAAATTGATAATTTCAGCACTACATCGAACTAAACGCCCCATATCAAGACATGAACAGGACTCTGCTGGAGAGTACAATGAATGATTATTTAATGATGGTCTCTGCACCCGACCACGCCGTGCTTTCTTCGCCGACTCATAATTGCAAGGATTCCTCTATATCTCGAACCACGGTGAACTCTGGTTACTTGTGCATGGTTACCAAGGGCGCTGCGAACACATCATCTATGCTGAACAAGGAGGCAGAAGATCCCTATCTGAAACCTATCAACGTCCACGAACGGAGGATGAAATTTGCCAAAAACAGAGAAATGATGAAGACTCGGGTGGTGTATCCAGGTCGGACTTACGCTAACTGCAACTGGCCGAACAAGTTGGAATTAACAGATCTGAATAAAAACAGTGACGAGGTCGCAGAAATGTCGAGTCAAGGTGGACTTCGTTTCAACGATTGTAAGCACTCCAGAGAACTACATGAATATGAGTAATATCATAATATTAAATATTAATCGATTACTCCAAACCAACTGATACTTAGTTTTGGCATACTATCCACGAAATAGTAAAAATATACTCTCTTGCGACTTCGTGTTTTAAGGTCAATGATTATCTCACCTCTCTTCAAATTGGTATCGGTAATAGTAGGTGCTCGTGCAGCTAAAACATAACTAATATTATTTAGGAATACATCATTCAACCTTTTTAGGAATTTCCATACTTATTTACCCTTCACTTCCAAACGATACCCAGTGGATCGAGTCAAATTACCCGTGGATTTTCTTTTATTTTTGCGTTATCTTCGAAATTGATGCATGTATATATGCTATATCACGTTGACGCCGGCGCCGATATTCACGATTTTCTCTGTGAGTCGGCGCCCGAAATTTACAAAAATTAAATAATAATTATGTTAAGTTTATAGTATTGAATTTCTATGTTTTTACTATTGAATATCTGTTTATAATGTTCAGATAAAATAACATAAACCTATTTTGTAATATTTATTTTGTGAAATGCAAGCAAAATAAACAAATGTACGCAGCCCACGGGTCTGACACGTGTGACCCAACGGTGATGCACGACGGCGTCAACATTATATTATCGTGACAAAAATGTACTCTTTTTATTCAATGACATCCACTAATAAATCAATTCTTTATATTTTTATTTCTTTTTTAGATAAATAATGCTATCGTCTTTTTTCCATAATTTTACTAAGATGAAAATAACAAAATGGTTGTTAAATGAAAGTAAAAGTACGACTACTGCATGATAATATTGTGAAGGATTTGTAAAAGTAGACTGCAGAGAAGAACATTGTACCAGATAAAAGACCTTTTGAGCAGAAACTTTGTAGTGTATGTGTTACCCGAATTTATCGTCATCGAAATTGTACAGTGCAATTCCCAATTTTGGATCGAAAATATATTTTGTGGAATTATGTTATCCTTATCATTCTGCACAATGTATTTTATTAAATGACTTCTTGCACATTATACAGAGTGCACCAAAATTATACATACTCCGGGAAATGAGGGGTTCCTGAGGCCATTTCAAGAAACCTTTTCCTTTGCTGAAATGCAAACCGCGACTTTGTTAACAAGTTATTAATGAAAAAACAGTGGCGTATGAGGGGCTTGCGCACGAGGATTCAACCTGCAGCTACGCGCGCGAGCTAGCTGACTGAAGCCTATCTCACTCCGGGGCGCGACGCGTTTGAGCCACGTTCGAAGTAATGAACAAGGATTTTATAAATTTCCTATTAATTTCACAAATATTATTATTCAAAACCTCACCCATTCAGTTGTAAATGTTGTAATCCAGAAGTTGTAATTGACGTATGTAAAGGACACAGATTGCACTATCTTCACTTTCACTGCATTATTATTCCACACTAATCACGAATTATGCCTTCATGGAGACATTGCACAAACACCCTAAATATCTTACACTGTTGTTGCGGCGCGTACATTTAAAAAACGGCAAAGTTGCAGGGATGAAATCTGGAAAGAAACTGACGCTGTGCACGAAGATCTGCACGCAGACTCTGTCCATCGTCATAGCAACGCAGACTATGTTTTAAAAAAATCTGAAATGTTCTGACGGAAAAAAGCACTTCCAAGCGTGCAACACGATGTAAGGATTTTCCGACGAAACCTAGAATGGTGTGCCGACAGAATGGCCGGGAGTGAAAGTCATAAAATACGGAACGAATGAGACAGAAGTTTCAAGTATTTTGGATCATCGATATCCTGTGCGGCCGAAAGATATTTCACAGACAATGTGGGAAAAGACCGTGAGGCTGAAAATTACGGAAAGTCCTTCCTATTTTGTACATCATTTAATATAAGTAGTTTGTTTCAGTGTCGATCGATTTTGATAAAATTTTCAGCAGGCATGAGTTCTCGATATATAAAAAGTTCATTGTTTTCGTTCTAAATTTAGATAAAAAGAGTTGGAAGATATGAATTAGTTCTATTAATTTTTCAAAATAATTCAATTTATTTGTTCCAATTTAAAAACTGGTTATACAGTTTTAAAAATGCACCAATACTTTTCCACGGCGTTGTGTGTGGCTTTGAAATCGTCAAATTGTCTTTAAAAGAAGTTTAACTTCACGAGAACAAAATCGTTTAATCAAACATGAACTAAATTAATGCTTTTGCATTAATCAGTATAAACGATGAAACTAAAACCATTCGATTGAAGGGGTTTGCATTCAAATCAGTGTTGGCCATCACACTCGTGTTTGCTTCTTTCTAATCGATTATTATGGTCGATTGTCTATATCTAATTTCGAGATGAAATTGAACCTTTATTGGTGTTTATAACCATACCTAAGGTCGTAATGTCATGTCAGACGGAAGGTCAAGAGTCATTGATTTTCGTGAAATAACAAGAACGTTTGTGGTATCGGAAGAAAGGTACTGGTTTCATTTTGTTGGACATTAAAATTCTATTAAGTTTTTATTAAAATTCTATTTATGTATAGCTGATACGTCGACGACACATGTTCCTTCAAAATGTGAATTAATAATTTTAAGATCTTAAACATATCTATCCGCACCTAATACTAAAAATGTCTCCATGAATAATGTACCATCTTAACTAATATTTTATATCGTTACTTCCTACCTTGCATGTAGTTATTTTCAAATTATAACAATAGTGGCCTAATGAAATGCAATATTGGACAAAATGAATGTCCATTGAATGGACAAAAAGTGATGCAAATGAGATTAGAGAAAATAGTATGGTCCATAAGAAGATGAAAAAGAAACATAATGAAAATCAATTGTCGTTACTGGTTTAACAATCTTTTTAACATAACAACAACATTAGAAAATACTCCAGTGGAAAATCAAACTGCCTAGTTTTCGACTAGTATTCGATTTCGTCCATTACAAATTTACATCATTCACCATTCCGAGGAGCAACGATTCTCTTTGTACCCGTATCAACAGCAGCAACACTAAAACGTGTAAATCTTCTGATAGAAGACGCAACACCCCCGATACGAATGATCAATTCTAAGCAAACTTTATTCAATAATTATGTATAGTGAAATAGAGAAAAGTTTTGTAGCTCGCAAAGGAGTGCTAAAACCCATAACGCGTAACCCAATTTACGCGATCGAGTTGGAAAGCTTGAAATGGCTGGTTATACCGCGTCGATATGATTCAGTTTCCCGCGAAAGAAATGGGGAAAGTTTCCTTTTCTGAACAGCCGGGATTGCTTCTTCCGGATAGCAGTTTGGGGTACGTTCTCAAGCTTGATATCAGTAACTTAATTAATACAATTACAGGAAGGATGGAGACACAACCACGGTATCTCGAGGAGCAATTGCACAGAAAGGAATCGGAAGTCTCTGAATTGCATAGGATTCTCCATGACGTTGGGACTAAGTTCATTCAACTCGAGCAGGCTTTTAAATCTAACTTGCTGGTACAGGCTAGGCGAGAAGCTGAGTTAGACAGTTTTAGAGACGAAGATCAAGGTAAATTCTATGGAACATTCTTCTTTTAATTTGACCGGAAACTGTCCTACCAGAGAACACGCTGACTCTCCAGGTATGTATCGAACTGCATAGTAGGTTACAGAGTCAAGGCGTGTTCTCTAACATACCTCTATAATCACCTGACTATCTTTTCTAACTGTAATGCTACAGCAAATTTTTTTGAAATCTGAAATCTGGTCCGAAATAAATAAATTCTAATGACTTAGAATTCTAAAATACTTTAATTAGTAGCGGAATCTGAGGTGTGCAATAATTGCAATCAAAGAACGATATACGAAATATTTAATATAGTAATCTAAATACATATAATAACGATAAACAAATAGAATTACATATTGATGAGATTTGAATATAAATGGAAGCTTCCCGTTCATCCAGAATTTAATAAAAATGCACTAACATTTCCAATCAAATTCTCATCTTAATCAAGTTTAACAATTGGTATCAGATTCAAATCAGAAATTTATATTTTACGTGTATCTCATTTCCACGTGTAATTAATATACATGAAGTTTGACACATTTGTACTAAAATACCGTACTAAAATATACTGATGCATACGAGATATATACAGGGTGTTTCAAAATTATACATACTCCGAGAAATGGGGGGTTCCTGAGGTAATTTCAAGTAACCTTTTCCTTAGCCGAAATGGAATCCGCGGCTTTGTTAACGAGTTATTAACGGATAAAGTTGGCTGCGCACGGACGATTTTTCGTGCTGCTGCGCTGCTGCGCTGACAGGAGAGACGGCCGCGTATTGGTTCTGAGCCGCGTTCGATCATCGAACAAGAATTTCATGAATTTCTTATTAATTTCAAAAATCCCACAAATATTATTAATAAAAAACTTACCAATTCAGTTGTAAATGTTGTAATCCAGAAGTTGTAATCCACGTATGTAGAACGGCACAGATTACACTAATTTTCACTTTCACTGTATTATTATTCCCCACTGATCACGAATTATTCAACAGTTGACACATGTCCGAAGTTTTCAACGTTATTTTGTGTGGCCCTGACAAGGGCCGATTAATTTCAAATACGGAGCAGTTATTAAGTAATTTCAAATACTTTTTAAAGAACGGTGAATTTATAGCGACGAAATCTGGAACAAAACTGACGTTCTCCACGCAGATGTTCACACAGACTATGTCGATTGTCACAGCAACGGACACTAGGTTTTAAAGAAATTTGAGATGCTCTGACGAAAAAAAAGGTTTTCCAAACTGCAACACGGTGTAAGGATTTTCAGACGAAAGCCAGACTGGTACGGCGGCAGCGTATATTCTGTCAATGGGTTCGTTCACGGAGGTCTCGAAGTGGTGTCCGATGGCACCCGATAATTTTGAGTCTAGTCGCATCGCGTCGAGTGGTTTGGCTATCGCAGCCGACCGTGTTTATCTCTTGTTGGGTCTTCTTGAGACCGAACACTATTTATATGAGATTATTTGATAAATACAGGAAATTAAAGGAGTAATAAGTTCTTTGCGACAAATTGACATACTGAATATTTGTCAATATCCTTAATCGTTGCAGCCGCTTAATTGACTACAGTTTCTTGTTAGTAGCTAACAGAGATGCTAAACTACGGCACAGTATGTCCGATGCCTGAATCGACAGCGTCAATGTACAGTTTATTAAACTATGCAACCATTATCGGGAAAAGTTTTTATCTTGCTGTAATTCTGTGCCGTCTTTACCATGACCTCGTCAAGTTTAGAGAAGCTTAGGTACCTTGTTCCGTCCTGCAACGGAATTTTGTTTCTTTATTATTTTATTTCCCTTCTTAAAAATCAGGATTCTCCAATTTGGAAGGTTTATTACTTTAGAACTTTTTTGCATCGTGAAATCGCATTAACAAATCGCATTTGGGTTTATATCACTCTGTTGTTAAAACCGTTCATAAAGAGATTTCCTTAAATTAGTTTTACAGGTTTATAATAGGGTCGCCAGATGGGCCGTGCCGGCTACTCGCTCGGATTTTTCCCGCTACCTACGTCACTACGAGGCCCGAGTTTTCTGACTTCCCCTTCTATGTCACCAGAAAGCAATCAGCGTTCGCGTTTTCTTGTCGAGAAAAGTATGAAAAGGGCAGAAAATTTGCCATAAAAACTTCAGTAAACTCCAGTATTCTTCAGCATCCTCAGTATCCAATCAGTTCATCATCAGTACAGTATCACAACATTATCGCCTGTATAGCAACAGTTCATTATCATATCGTATCGCTCGTATAGCGGTAGTATCGCATCGTAGACCATTCTCGTCTCTCATTCTGCCAGAGTCATTCAATCTTTCCACTTTAGATCATTCAACTTAGTCTATATTAATAAAGCACTTCAAGTTCAGTCTTCAAGGCGAAGACTCGCAACAAATCGATTAATTACAACATTTCTGCAGTTCGACTTCGTGATAGCTGTAGTTAATATATTCTGTAAATATATTCTTTACGCGAACAAGAAAGTCAGCTGTTCATATTTAACCCCTTGCACTGTTATGAGCCGAGGGTTAAGTTAGTAGTGCGTGACCGAGGATTCGTTAATTTATGGAATATAAAGTTGAAATGATTGAATTGTGGACGAGCCGACGTTTATCTCAACATCGATACCCACAATGACAGGACGGTGTGGACGAGCCGACGTTTATTTCACCGCCGGTGCCCACAGGAAGGTAACTCGTAGATGAGCCGCCGTTTATTTCACCAGCGGGTGTTACGAGAGAGGATAGGAATTTGTGTGCAAAGGTGAAATAATAGAATTGTGGACAAGACGACGTTTATTTCACCGCCGGAACCCACAGGAAGGTAACTCGTAGATGAGCCGCCGTTTATTTCACCGGCGGGTGCTACGAGGGGGGTTAGGAATTTGTTTGCAAAGGTGAAATGATCACGCACTGAGAAATGCGGGGGTTCGTACAGCCTGACAGTTTTGACGAGAATTATACGTGGTCTATGCCCTGCCGACTTTGGTTACGTATTGCCCGGCGAGGGATGAAAACGTGCCCCTTTTATACCCCGAAATTTGGTGGTTTTTTCTATCCCTATGTGGTTTCGTGGGAGTCTAATGCGCGGGAAGCCGCGACGCGCGGGGCCTTCTGTTTATGAAAAAGCGCTGGTCGCCACCTAACAGTCGCTGCAGGGGAGATAAGAATTTCGAGGGATACAGAATTGGAAAAATAACGCGGTCTGAACGGGTCCGTACGTAACAGCAGTACAACTTCTTTCACGCTGCGTTGATCAGTACTTGTATTGGCTTTTTCTACTTCCGTTCCTAGACATTGATAACAGAAGAATTCAATTTCATTTCGATTTTGAAGGAATTAATAATATTCATATTTATTGAATCTAGCATTGAATAGTTATCACGAGTTGGACTCGTTATTATAATGCAAGGGGTTAATTAGACGAACAGCGGTACTAATCTATTCCGTCGCTCAGCGTAATCGGCCTTACAACCCGAGATGTAAGTTATATATCTATACTATATAACTTACTATAATATAGTATTCTATAGTAATAACTCACTATAATATGTAGTTAATATGTTGTAACTATAATATGTAGTTAATATCGCGGAATATTCGTACTGTAACGAGTTGATGGGCGTTACAAATGAAAGGAGGTCGTGCGTTTATAAAACTCAACCGAAGTTTATTAATGTATGGTACTTTGATGTCGCGTGGTTTCGATCTCGGCAAGATTAAGACTCGGAATAAGAATAAAAATAAGATGTCCCTTGCTCCAACTATTTATATGTGTTTCCCAAATTAGCCACGCCTTTTTGGAAACTTGCGGGTGGTAACTTTCTCTACCCAGTTTTGGCGGAGGAGAAAGGTATTACCCTGATTGCTTTGTTGGACTGCACTGGCCGTTTGGCCGGGTAGCGGTACGCGACGTCACGGCCGGCGACGTTTCATCAGCTAAGTCTGCTGTGCACGCGAAAGTAATAGAAAAGTAAAGAAAGAAAGAGATAAAGTAATTTCCGTACTTACAAACGTCAAGGAAGATTTTTTCCGCCAAACCCCTGGTATCTGCAAGCGGATTGTTGGAATGGTTATTATGGTCGCCGACCGTGTGCCACTACACCACACGCGTGTCGGTCCATATTCGTAACAATACATTTCACCCAATGGGAAACCATCTCATTTCAATTCTTGAACTTGATATACCAAATTTCTAGAATAAAAGATATTAAAAAATGTGAACTTTGAACAAATTTTTGATGTAACCTTGAAATGCCAGAAATTGTTTGACTTCATGCGTGGACATAACGACTCCTGTTTCGAAGTTTGATTAAAAAAGTGAGAAGGAACATTCTTCAAACTTCTTGAAATGCATTTTTATTGAGATTCAAGTGGTTGATAAAAATATAGGATGTAAAAATGCGGAGTTTGGGTAATGGAACGTCCTACGGTAGAAGAAAATGAACTTTATGGAAACTAATGCCAAACTGATTCTTTTAGTGCTCCGGAAGGTTAACGGTGACACTCTACAAACGACAACAGAATTGAGTTCGAGACTAATGAATACCATCATTGAAAGGGATCATTGGAAAAACACTTTCTTCCAACAAAGAGAATTCATAATGAGGTATGTCGAACATAATTGCTATCAAATCCTGCCATTCTTTTATGTTTCATTGTTTGTCTCTAGAATCTAACTTATTAGTATTATAAATCAATAAAAAAATTAAAGGTAAATTATATTAATAAAATCAATAAAAATTATAAGCAAATCAAAATTAATAAGAAAACATTCAGAACATTATTTCTATCAATTATTGGATTATTACTTAGTGGAAATACTTTTAAACATTAAGAAACGAATACTATCAATATTTGCATTGTGTGGATACTATATGATTAATTAAAAATAAGTAAAAGAGACGGAAAACAATAAAAAGCAACTTATGGATAGTGATAAACTATATGAAGCTGTTAGCAAGTATCAAAAACTATTACAAAATATTAGTACATATTAAAAACAATTGCAAAGTATTAATAATTATTGGAAATGGTAAAAAAATTAAAAACAATTTAAAACAATTTTGTGCATGAGTAAATAAATAAAATGTAATACTATTAGATTATTGTTAATATATTCCAGTATCTTAGGTAAACAAAATGTTTTACTTAACACAAGATTTAAAAAATCGTATCTACGTACTAGTCGCAGAGAACTATTATAATCATTATGTATTGATCAGCCTCCGTTAATATTACGTAACTAATATAAGAGAAATTATTTATTCAGTTCAAATTTAATCTATTTGAATGTTTTTAACAATATTATTATGTTTATACATCTAAAATTATAATTTAATTTAAATATTCATTACATAAACAATTTATACAAATTCCAGAATAATATTTTTCCAATGACACAAAATTGGTGTGGGAAAAGAAAGAAATTATGAAATTTTTACCTACATCCATGAATTGTATAATGCTGTAGATATACAGAGTGATTCAAAATTATACATACTCCGGGAAATAGGGGGTTCCTGAGGTCATTTCAAGTAACCTTTTCCTTTGCCGGAATGCAATCCGCGGCTTTGTTAACGAGTTATTAACGAATAAAGTTATTAACGAGTTATGAACGAAAATTGCGAGCCAGCCGACTGAAGCCCGTCTCGCTAACAGGAGAGACGGTCGCGTATCGCTTCTGAGCCGCGTTCGATCATCGAACAAGAATTTCATGAATTGTTTATTTTTTAGTTTTTTTCTTTTTCAATTTTTTAGTTTTTTCTTTTTCAATTTTTTAGTTTTTTTCTTTTTCAATTTTTTATTTTTTAGTTTTGTTGCAATTAACAATTATCAATGACGAAGATGTTAATTCATTTCAGATAATCATTATAATTGATGAAAACAATGTTTACTTTTGAATAATCATTACGGATCATTAAAACTATGCACATTGGTTACGAATAAGCACTATCGTCGGTCGGAATTTTATTATAGAATATATTAGAAGAACTGAAGAATGTCCTTACATTCTCCGTAATGTATTGAAAGCATAAGAAATGAAATAAGTTTTCATTTAACTTCTATTTTGAGCATTTAAACCAGAAAATTTTTGTTTTGTGTAAAAATTCACAGTTTACATATTAAAATGATCCTGGAAAAGAAGTCTGTTCCTAATTCAAACAAGTGCATTAACCATGTCAAACAATGTCAGACAAATATGTGGACAACAAATAGTTGCAGAAGAATAAAAAAGTATGTAGCTTCAAAACTTTACAATAAAGTCAAACGACAAACAGTTAATGAATATTATTTAATTTAATAATTGCGCAGAAATTTCGGGCTCATTTGTTATTATATAAATATCTCAAATTTCTACAAAATTAACATAGACTAAAAATAACGGAAATGAGATATTAACACGTGTTATTATATAATTAAGAGTGTTATTATCCCAATTTATTTCTAGGAACAAAATTGACTACGAGAACGCGATAGCTTCAGTGAAACAGGAATGCGAAGACATTTTGAAGATATCACGAGAAACTACAGAGAAACAATTTCACGAACTAATTGAGCTGTATAATGGAACTAGAGAAAAGGTACATTAAAAGCTATAGTAAATCTCGTGCCTTAACTGTCCTCGATACAGAAAAAATATCATGTACAAGTTAAAATACTTGGAGCTATTACATGTAGTGATTATTGGGTATGGGAAGAAAGTTAGGTACAGAATTTCGACGAAAAAAGAAATTAGAAATAACATAACGTCTAAAATTGTTTTACAGATTAATTTTAATATATCGTCCAGAGCCTCATTTAAATGGAATTATTCTTTCTAAAATACAAGAAATTCTGAATTTTATTTCTTCTTATCCATACATGTGTACAGAAACAAAAAATTAGTTTTTGAGAAAAAAGATTAGATGGCATAAGTAATAAACATTAAAACAAGTCGGCATAAGTAATTTATCGCAAAATTGACCAAAACCTTGAAAACTGAAAGTCAAAAATTAAAATGTTTTGCTTGTTTATATAAATTATACTATTTATTTATAGTAATTTACGTAAATGTAAATTTTGCAATGTCTCGGAAGTAGCATAATTTTAGGACATCCTGTATATGTTCCTACAGATTTAATTAAATTATTTAATCGAAATAGAAAACACGATAATATGTTTACAGTTTCGGTGAAAAACATTTGTTTCCGATCATCTCTTCCGATCTTTGTTTCATTGTATCTAGATGAGTAGATACAGAAGATATTTAAAATTTCTTCAGTAGTATTCTGACTAAAATCAAAAAGTTTCGAACGCAATACCGGTACCTACGTGCATCGTAAACGAACTTAAAAATCACTTTTTTAATTGATATACATTCACTCTGACATTGTAGCCAGCTTTTGTACAGGCAATGCATCGAAAAAAGTGCATCTTCAGAAAATGCCACTTTTCGGATACGTCCAATCGAACTTGTCACCTTTTCGTTGCCTCTTGCATATTCAGCGTTTAAGCGAAATTCCAGGCAAACTCGAATGTACACTTTCGCGTGTCTGCACCACGATTTTCATTGTTACGTACAGAGATTCTCTCCCGACGTTTTCCTTTCCTTCTTGAGGGCATACGCTAGATAACGTCGGCGGTGAATACGGTTCTTTCTTCCAAAATTAGAATATTTAATCAAACGTATAGGCGCGAGTTCAAGAAAGGTCACTCGTCCCCGATTCTCGGTATCATCCGCGGTATGATCTGGTCACGTTGGCCCAGTCCCCACTACAAAAATTTCTAGTTCAACTGCATATAAAAGGGCAAAGATTTTTCTCCAGATTCATGAAATTCTTATTTGATGATCGAACGCGGCTCAGAGGCGATACGTGACCGTGGCTTCTGTCACCGAGACGGGCTTCAGCCGGCCCTGCTCGCGTGCGCAGCAGCATGAAAAATCGTCCGTGCGCAGCCAACTTTATTTGTTAATAACTCGTTAACATAGCCGCGGATTGCATTTCGGCAAAGGAAAAGGTTACTTGAAATGACCTCAGGAACCCCATTTTTCGCTTTGACCATAATTACGGATCACCCTGTCCATATGTAGGGTGTTCTGGATGCGATGTGGAAGGGAGGATGGATGACGTGGAGGACGATACGGCGGGCGAGGTCCAGGAAAGTAACGCGCAGGAGCTGGCGGGTTTAAGGGTCAGTTTAGGTTGATGCGTAATTTGTTATACCGTTCTTACTGACTAATCGGGATGATTTGGAGTTAAAGATAGACGAGTTCGTCTATCTAACAGATAGGCGGATGGGTATCTAACAGGGTCTTTCGTCTGTATGCAATTTATGTCATTCAAAAGTGCTACAGAAAATGGTCCAGGTCAGCCTTCGACGGTTACGGTACCGTCGCGTACTCGAGTTGAGGCGACCTTTCGGAAATACATTTATGACACGCCCCGCTTGTTAAAAAGGCCTAAGTTTTGAAAATGGTTATTTTGGAAGTACTCTCAGAAATCTCGATTTTACGACACGTTGAGATTATTAAGGAAGACGGTAATGACATAAGCACGCTAACTGCTTGCCAGATGTAAAAAGGTTTTATTCTCGAAAATAACCTTTGTCACGTCCGTGTGATACGGGGCGCTTCTACCTGAAGATGACTCCTGCAACTTTGCGTCATCTCCTTGACTCATCGGTGGTGAAGCAGAGTTCAACCCTAGACCCCTGCGTCATCTCCCTAAATCACCGATAACAACGCAGAACTCAACCTCGGACTTCCGCATCATCTTTTGACTGATCAAAACATGCCCTTTCCACCCTAAGCTTTTGCGAACGGCTATCTTATATAAACCCTAAGAAACACAATAAACCAGAGTCAGTCAGACAGAAACCACCGACGCGTTTATTTCGCCTTCTGAACCTTCAACTAGCGTATGCGTACGTTATAAGTCGCGTTCTTAAAACATCATCGGTGTTAAATAATAAAGAAGTACATCGAGTTCTGTATGCGTACAGATCCTTTTCCTTCTGTGTGTTTATTTGTGTTCCGTTCCGTGACATCCGTGTCGTAAACCCCGTTAACCAGAAACTCCACGTGTTTGTTCCTTCGGGATGGAACAATTGTTTTTCTCCATCTCGAAACTCTACTAAACCTCTCAAAATAAATTGACATAAGCAACGGCAGTTTATCCATCGAACTTCCTGCGATTTCAAGTTCATTTCGTGCTTGATACAGATCATATTTGTAAAGCAGCTGGGTGAACACAAATCTCGACCGTTCCGCGTGATTAATTGGGGAAGTGTCTCACTTTTCCCTGAACTTTTCTCTTACCCTGTCCACGTTTCTTCGTATCGTTCTCATCTTTCTTTCTTTTCTGTTTTTTTTTTCGCTCAGCCCACGATATCCGTCTGTGCTTGCGACAATTGTCCAACAGAAGGCTATTCGCGTGAAACGAAGTTAACTCGAAAGTTTTATTACCGTCGGGCATTACCGAGATCCAGATCTAGCTTGACTTCGTCTTCTGGACGCAATACTACGCGCCATCATTCTTGATCCGATGCAAACCCTAGAAAGGAAGTAAAGCGCGATGGAGGTTGTTAAAGCGTCAATGGCCTGTCGCAGAAATTCATCAGTCTCTAAGGTGGTTGTAGTCATGTTTTGAGACATTGCCCGTTTGTCTGGAACATGTGACGTTACAACGAGCACTTCGCAACAACCCACAGTAGTATCTTCACTCAAAAATTTGATCATAATTCATAAATTCATGCAACTTTATGAAGTATATATTAAATTGGAATATGACAAAAAATGTAAATTTTGAAACGAAATATGAGACAATATCGACATTAGTATTAGTTGTTGTATTCCCGATCGTGGAAATTAATGCAACACTTAATTATTTT